>NC_090347.1:1040818-1302270 GCF_035084215.1 Heptranchias perlo | reverse complement strand
TAGCGGGGAGGGCGGGAGAGCGGGAGGGGGAAGAGCGGGAGGGGGAAGAGCGGGAGGGGGAAGAGCGGGAGGGGGAAGGGGGAAGAGCGGAGGGCGGGAGAGCGGGAGGGGGAAGAGCGGGAGGGCGGGAGAGCGGGAGGGGAAGAGCGGGAGGGGGAAGAGCGGGAGGGGGAAGAGCGGGAGGGGGAAGAGCGGGAGGGGAAGGGGGAAGAGCGGGAGGGCGGGAGAGCGGGAGGGGGAAGAGCGGGAGGGCGGGAGAGTGGGAGGGGGAAGAGCGGGAGGGGGAAGAGTGGGAGGGGGAAGAGCGGGAGGGGGAAGGGGGAAGAGCGGGAGGGCGGGAGAGCGGGAGGGGGAAGAGCGGGAGAGCGGGAGAGTGGGAGGGGGAAGAGCGGGAGGGGGAAGAGTGGGAGGGGGAAGAGCGGGAGGGGGAAGGGGGAAGAGCGGGAGGGCGGGAGAGCGGGAGGGGGAAGAGCGGGAGGGCGGGAGAGCGGGAGGGGGAAGAGCGGAAGGGGGAAGAGCGGGAGGGGGAAGAGTGGGAGGGGGAAGAGCGGGAGGGCGGGAGAGCGGGAGGGGGAAGAGTGGGAGGGGAAGAGCGGAGAGGGGAAGAGTGGGAGGGGGAAGAGCGGGAGGGCGGGAGAGCGGGAGGGGGAAGAGCGGGAGGGGGAAGAGCGGGAGGCGGGAGAGCGGGAGGGGGAAGAGCGGGAGGGCGGGAGAGCGGAGGGGAAGAGCGGAAGGGGAAGAGCGGGAGGGGAAGAGCGGGAGGGGGAAGAGGGAGGGCGGGAGAGTGGAGGGGGAAGAGCGGGAGGGGGAAGAGCGGGGGGGAAGAGCGGGAGGGGAAGAGCGGGAGGGGGAAGAGCGGAGGGGGAAGAGCGGGAGGGGGAAGAGCGGGAGGGGGAAGAGTGGGAGAGCGGGAGAGTGGGAGGGGAAGGGGAAGAGCGGGAGGGCGGGAGAGCGGGAGGGGGAAGAGCGGGAGGGCGGGAGAGCGGGAGGGGGAAGAGCGGGAGGGGGAAGAGCGGGAGGGGGAAGAGTGGGAGAGCGGGAGAGTGGGAGGGGGAAGAGCGGGAGGGGGAAGAGCGGGAGGGGGAAGAGCGGGAGGGGGAAGAGTGGGAGAGCGGGAGAGTGGGAGGGGAAGAGCGGGAGGGGGAAGAGCGGGAGGGGGAAGAGCGGGAGGGGGAAGAGTGGGAGAGCGGGAGAGCGGGAGGGCGGGAGAGCGGGAGGGGAAGAGCGGGAGGGGGAAGAGCGGGAGGGGGAAGAGCGGGAGGGGGAAGAGTGGGAGGGGGAAGAGCGGGAGGGGGAAGAGCGGGAGGGGGAAGAGCGGGAGGGGGAAGAGCGGGAGGGGGAAGAGCGGGAGGGGGAAGAGTGGGAGAGCGGGAGAGTGGGAGGGGGAAGAGCGGGAGGGGGAAGAGCGGGAGGGGGAAGAGCGGGAGGGGGAAGAGTGGGAGAGCGGGAGAGTGGGAGGGGGAAGAGCGGGAGGGGGAAGAGCGGGAGGGGGAAGAGCGGGAGGGGGAAGAGTGGGAGAGCGGGAGAGCGGGAGGGCGGGAGAGCGGGAGGGGGAAGAGCGGGAGGGGGAAGAGCGGGAGGGGGAAGAGCGGGAGGGGGAAGAGCGGGAGGGGGAAGAGTGGGAGGGGGAAGAGTGGGAGAGCGGGAGAGTGGGAGGGCGGGAGAGCGGGAGGGGGAAGAGCGGGAGGGGGAAGAGCGGGAGGGGGAAGAGCGGGAGGGGGAAGAGCGGGAGGGGGAAGAGCGGGAGGGGGAAGAGCGGGAGGGGGAAGAGCGGGAGGGGGAAGAGCGGGAGGGGGAAGAGCGGGAGGGGGAAGAGTGGGAGAGCGGGAGAGTGGGAGGGGGAAGGGGGAAGAGCGGGAGGGCGGGAGAGCGGGAGGGGGAAGAGCGGGAGGGCGGGAGAGCGGGAGGGGGAAGAGCGGGAGGGCGGGAGAGCGGGAGGGGGAAGAGCGGGAGGGGGAAGAGCGGGAGGGGGAAGAGTGGGAGAGCGGAAGAGCGGGAGGGGGAAGAGCGGGAGGGGGAAGAGCGGAAGGGGGAAGAGCGGGAGGGGGAAGAGCGGAAGGGGGAAGAGCGGGAGGGGGAAGAGCGGGAGGGGGAAGAGCGGGAGGGGGAAGAGTGGGAGAGCGGGAGAGTGGGAGGGGGAAGAGCGGGAGGGGGAAGAGTGGGAGGGGGAAGAGCGGGAGGGGGAAGGGGGAAGAGCGGGAGGGCGGGAGAGCGGGAGGGGGAAGAGCGGGAGGGCGGGAGAGCGGGAGGGGGAAGAGCGGAAGGGGGAAGAGCAGGAGGGGGAAGAGTGGGAGAGCGGGAGAGTGGGAGGGGGAAGAGCGGGAGGGGGAAGAGCAGGAGGGGGAAGAGCGGGAGGGGGAAGAGCGGGAGGGGGAAGAGTGGGAGGGGGAGGGGGAAGAGCGAGAGGGCGGGAGGGCAGCGGGCAGAGAGTGGTGTGAAGTGTATCTGTGTGATTTATATCAATTAGTGTTAATTGTATTCAGGTAGTATGTATCAATTGGGGCTCTCCTGTATCCACATATAAGAGAGCAAATCTAGGGTGTGGTGTGTGTAATATGGAGCTCAGTGAATAAAGGCTTGGAAGTAACTGAAGACCAGGCTCTAGTATTCTATCCTTCACCACTGGGTTATCCAGTTTATTACACGGTAGCAGAGGATTGTTGCCTAAAGGTGGAGGTTGGAAGCTACGATTTTTTTTGACTTAAAGCAAAACTTGAAAGCCTAGTGACCATTGTGGAAAATGGCAGAAAGCAAGTTTAAATTGTTGAGGTACAATTTCCCCCCGATGTTCTCGGAGTTTGAACCGTATGATCAGGGGAAGAAAGAGGTTGATATGTGGACACGGGTTATTACTCTGCCAAAGAGAAAACAAGGCATAGCCTCGGCGTTGTCACCTCCTGAACAAAGTAAAATCAGAAGTAAGGTATTTTCTGAGATGGATACAGATCTTTTCGATAATGGTGAAGGTTTTACCTTTCTAATGGAATTTCTGCATCAAATCTATAAGAAAGGTGACCTGTTAAGCCTGAGGTCTGGTCAGCATCTGACAGATTTTGGAAAACGGACGGTCATTCAATGGAAGATTATATCATGGACTTTAACAAATTGTACAAAAGGTTGAAAAAGATCCATTTAGGAATCCCTGGATCGGTCCTAGTGTTTAAATTACTGGATTGTGCAAAGGTGTCTCATGTAGTCAGGCAACTGGTCCTAACTGGCGTCCAGTTCTCTGAAGAGGAGACTCTATTGGATCAAATGTCTGCTGCCTTAAAGAAATTCCTGGGGATACAGCCATTCCCTTCAGCCTTCATGGAACAAATGAGGTCGTCCGCTGTGACACAAAGAATAGAAGATTCATTGGTTACCAGGTTTCGAGATGATCCAGATACTAAACCCAGGCGCCAGACCAGGTTTCAAACTTTTCAAGAGATCGGATGTAGGCGTCAATATGATGGAAAGATTAGGAACAGCCAGATTAGTGATGAAAGCAGATACAGTAAATCCAGTTATATCAACAGAAGACAAAACTGGGACAGTAATTACAGGCGAATGAATCCCAGGAATGCCCAAGGAAAAATCAGGAGATGCTTTAGATGTGACTCTAAGTATCATTATGAGGCGAATTGCCCAGAGTGAAGATGCAGGGTCTTTGAAATGATGCATGAAGAAAGTAGTTCTGAGGAAGAGGATGAGGATAATGAGGAAGAGGATGAAGATAATGAGGAATATGAACAGATTACACTGGTCACAAGGAGTTTTAATCCTGTGATGAATGTATGAGTCGAGGATTCCTTTAATTGTGTGGTGTTAGATATTGCATGTACTTTAACTGTTGGCGGGGTAGATTGGTTAGGTTAGTTAACTACTCCCTGTGTTTGCACTGAAAAAGCCCTTGTAGATGGGACTTATAAAGGCTAAAGAGAGTTTGGTAGCTAGGCTCGTTCTAACACTCTCTCTGTTACACCCCCCCCTCAGTATAAGACTCTCAGTTCTAACACTCTCTCTGTTACACCCCACCCTCAGTATAAGACTCTCAGTTCTAACACTCTCTCTGTTACACCCCCCCTCAGTATAAGACTCTCAGTTCTAACACTCTCTCTGTTACACCCCCCCTCAGTATAAGACTCTCAGTTCTAACACTCTCTCTGTTACACCCCCCCCTCAGTATAAGACTCTCAGTTCTAACACTCTCTCTGTTACACCCCCCCTCAGTATAAGACTCTCAGTTCTAACACTCTCTCTGTTACACCCCCCCTCAGTATAAGACTCTCAGTTCTAACACTCTCTCTGTTACACCCCCCCTCAGTATAAGACTCTCAGTTCTAACACTCTCTCTGTTACACCCCCCCCTCAGTATAAGACTCTCAGTTCTAACACTCTCTCTGTTACACCCCACCCTCAGTAAAAGGCTTTGAAGAGAAACTGGGTGATCCAGATGTTTGAGTGGATTCTCCCACTGCTGGAAAGGCAATCTTAAAAATCATTTTGACTCTTTTGGTAACATATTGCTGGGAGTGTTACTCCAGACCCGGTGAATCGGACTGGGTCACCGCAGAAGGTAATGTTATATCTAAAGAGACAGAGCAATTACAAAGCTTGATTGGTCAGTTGAACTGGTTGTGCACTCAGACTGGACCAGGTGCTAGTTTTAATGTGTTAGTGTTAAGTACTTCAATAAAACACCCCGTAGTAGGGAATGTTTTAAGGGCAAATAAAACATCACAAAAATTAAATATAGATAAATGCGTACTTAAGTTCCCATCCTTAGGTGACCAAAGAAAATGAAGCTAGTTATCTTTAGCGATGCTTCACAGGTTAATCTTCCTGACGGGTATTCTAGTGCAGCTGGTTCCATAGTGTTTCTTATGGGTGAGAATGGGAATTGTTGTCCTTTAGCTTGGGAAGCTAAGAAAATATAAAGGGCCGTTAAAGTACTCGGGCTGCTGAAACACTGGCTCCTGTCGACACAGTGGATATGGGATTCTATTTGGTAAAGATTTGGAGTGATTTCCTGTACAATGGGAATACTGAAGATAAGTGACCCAGTGAATGTTATGCAGACAATCGTTCATTGTGGGATAATGTTCACTCTACAAAAAATGTGGGCGAGAAAAGATTACGGATTGGCCTCGCTGGCTTGAAGCAAATGCTGGAGAGAAAGGAAATCCCTAAAACTAAATGGGTGGAATCAAGCCATCAACTGTCAGATTGTTTTACTGAAAGAGCGGGAGGGCAGACAGCGGAGGGGGGAGGGCGGGAGGACGGAGAATGGAAGGGGGAGGGCGGGAGGGCAGAGAACAGAGGGGGGAGGGCGGGGGGGCGGAGAGCGGGGGGGCGGAGAGCAGGAGGGCGGGGAGGCGGAGAGCGGGGGGGGCGGAGAGCGGGGGGGGCGGAGAGCAGGGGGTGGAGAGCAGGAGGGCGGGGGGGCGGAGAATGGAAGGGGGAGGGCGGGAGGGCAGAGAACAGAGGGGGGAGGGCGGGGGGGCGGAGAGCGGGGGGGCGGAGAGCGGGAGGGCGCGGAGAGTGGGAGGGCGGAGAGAGGGAGGGTAGAGAGCGAGAAGGTTCTCACTTTTTTCCATTATGAACCCCGCAGGACGTTTGAAGGTAATGGAGTTTTGAGCCAGAATCTGCAGACCTCATCTCAGGCTCCTCCAGTCTCATCATCAACCGGTCTCCAGGATAAACCATCATCAGAAGTCCTTGCAGTGAGGAAGAGACGGCGACTCCCACCGACTCCTGGGGGTCTCCTCTACAACAATACAGGTTTGTTGAACCACTACCAAGACTCTCAGTTATAACACTCTCTCATACCCCTCCCTCAGTATAACACTCTCTCTCATACCCCTCCCTCAGTATAACACTCTCTCTCATACCCCTCCCTCAGTATAAGACTCTCTGTTATACCCCTCCCTCAGTATAACACTCTCTCATACCCCTCCCTCAGTATAACACTCTCTCTCATACCCCTCCCTCAGTATAAGACTCTCTGTTATACCCCTCCCTCAGTATAACACTCTCTCATACCCCTCCCTCAGTATAAGACTCTCAGTTATAACACTCTCTCATACCCCTCCCTCAGTATAAGACTCTCAGTTATAACCCTCTCTCTGTTACACCCCTCCCTCAGTATAAAGTTCTGTTTTAACACTCTGTCTGTTACAGGAAAAGAGCAGGGAGAGGAGACTGTAGACAGCATCGATGTACACTGAATTGCCTCTTTCTGTGCTGAAATTTCTGAATCTAAAAGACTCCTGAAAGAGAGAGTGAGACTGCGAGAGAGAAAGAGTGAGAACGTATGAATGAGTGAGTGAGGAAGAGAGTAATTGAGAGAGATGAACAGGGAGACACAGAAAATAACATCTGGGGATAAAATGTTTGTGCAATTGGAGACATGACATGTGGGGAGTGTAACAGGCTCGGGAGGAACAGGTGACTTTGGACTTCTGGTTCCCAAATCTCTCCCCCACTGGGGGTTTTCCTCGCCTCATGTCTGGGTCTGTTGGACACTCATTGATAGAGATTGATTGCTGTGATTAGTCAATAACTCCATTATCATTGTATCATGGGACTCCCAGGATGGGAGATGGTGAACTGGCTGGACCGCGGTCTCCTCTCGTCCAGCGATTCCACTGTTCCTAATCCGTGAGAGACTCTAAGTGTGCACAACTGTCAGACAGAATGCAGGAGTGACAGAATGGGACAAAAAGTGAGAGACACAGAAAGTGGGAGAGCAAGAGAGACTGAGAGTGAACAGCACAGAGCGAGAGAGAGATGGGGAAAGTGAGGGACACCAATGAGAGAATAATTAATAAAGAAAGTGAACAAGTTAAGACACTAAGAGAATGAGTGAGTGACACTTAGTGAGAGAGACACAATGAGAGTGAGCGTGATAAATTCATTAATTGAGAGATGCCCGGAGTGAGAGTGATCATGAGGGTGAGAAACGAAGGATGGAGAGGCAGAGTTTGAGATGTAAGAGAGAGCTATTCCACAAGCCCTGTCACTGACAGTGATGATGGAGAAGGCAGCTTATTTTATTTGCAGTCGGATATTTTATACAAGATTGGACGAGGAAGAGAACCTTGAGCAGGTCTGAGGCTGTATCTCGGAGCTGGAGCTGGGGCTCTAATGCTTGGTGCATCTGGCTGGATCTGCTCAGTGTGTGGGTGAATGTTTGACAACATAAAACCAGCTCTGTTGTGAAAGGCTTCATTAGCCTGAGCTATGTTGTGGAAAAGTTTATACCAATCAGTCTGGGACTGAAATACATGTGATGAATTGTGGAGTTAGCTGAACAGCACCATGTTTAAGTTGTCAGGTTATTGAAGGAATGATTATATGTGCTGCAGTTGCTATGGTGACTAATGATGTCTTTTCACTGGTGCTTTAACTCTCAGTTATAACATCATTGATCAGATGGGATTTCAATTTTTGTAACGAGATAATGAAGCTTCCCTCCTGTGGGACAGGCCTGGAGGGCAAACTACACCACTTTCCCAGATTAGATTAGAGGAGAGGGAGAGAAGATTTCTCAGCCTGCAATGCAGTTTGTGGGGTTCAGGCCGGTTTGAAGTCAGACCGCCACAGTGTGGTACTCTTCAAAGTATTATATTATTCTAGATCGGTGTGATTATAGTACAGTGTACTAGGGCATTCTAGATCATTGTGATTATAGTACAGTGTACTAGGGCATTCTAGATCATTGTGATTATAGTACAGTGCACTAGGGCATTCTAGATTGGTGTGATTATAGTACAGTGTACTAGGGCATTCTAGATCATTGTGATTATAGTACAGTGTACTAGGGCATTCTAGATCATTGTGATTATAGTACAGTGTACTAGGGAATTCTAGATCGGTGTGATTGTAATACAGTGTACTAGGGCATTCTAGATCGGTGTGATTATAGTACAGTGTACGAGGGCATTCTAGATCATTGTGATTATAGTACAGTGTACTAGGGAATTCTAGATCGGTGTGATTGAAGTACAGTGTACTAGGGCATTCTAGATTGGTGTGATTATAGTACAATGTACTAGGGCATTCTAGATCGGTGTGATTGCAATGCAGTGTACTATGGCATTCTAGATCGGTGTGATTGAGGTACAGTGTACTAGGGCATTCTAGATCGGTGTGATTGAATACAGTGGGTCCTAGGGTATTCTAGATCGGTGTGATTGTAGTACAGTGTACTAAGGCATTCTAGATTGGTGAGATTGCAGGACAGTGTACTAGGGCATTCTAGATCGGTGTGATTATAGTACAGTGTACCAGGGAATTCTAGATCGGTGTGATTGTAATACAGTGTACTAGGGCATTCTAGATCATTGTGATTATAGTACAGTGTACTTGGGAATTCTAGATCAGTGTGATTATAGTACAGTGTACTAGGGCATTCTAGATCATTGTGATTATAGTACAGTGTACTAGGGCATTCTAGATCGGTGTGATTGAAGTACAGTGTACTAGGGCATTCTAGATCAGTGTGATTGTAATACAGTGTACTAGGGCATTCTAGATCAGTGTGATTGAAGTACAGTGTACTAGGGCATTCTAGATTGGTGTGATTGTAGTACAGTGTACTAGGGCATTCTAGATCGGTGTGATTATAGTACAGTGTACTAGGGCATTCTAGATCGGTGTGATTATAGTACAGTGTACTAGGGCATTCTAGATCGGTGTGATTATAGTACAGTGTACGAGGGAATTCTAGATCGGTGTGATTGTAATAGTGTACTAGGGCATTCTAGATCATTGTGATTATAGTACAGTGTACTAGGGAATTCTAGATCGGTGTGATTGTAATACAGTGTACTAGGGCATTCTAGATCATTGTGATTATAGTACAGTGTACTAGGGCATTCTAGATCGGTGTGATTATAGTACAGTGTACTAGGGAATTCTAGATCGGTGTGATTGTAATACAGTGTACTAGGGCATTCTAGATCGGTGTGATTATAGTACAGTGTACTAGGGCATTCTAGATCATTGTGATTATAGTACAGTGTACTAGGGAATTCTAGATCGGTGTGATTGTAATACAGTGTACTAGGGCATTCTAGATCAGTGTGATTGTAATACAGTGTACTAGGGCATTCTAGTTCAGTGTGATTGAAGTACAGTGTACTAGGGCATTCCAGATCGGTGTGATTATAGTACAGTGTACTAGGGCATTCTAGATTGGTGTGATTATAGTACAATGTACTAGGGCATTCTAGATCGGTGTGATTGTAATGCAATGTTCTATGGCATTCTAGATCGGTGTGATTGAGGTACAGTGTACTAGGGCATTCTAGATCGGTGTGATTGAATACAGTGGGTACTAGGGTATTCTAGATCGGTGTGATTGTAGTACAGTGTACTAAGGCATTCTAGATTGGTGAGATTGCAGGACAGTGTACTTGGGCATTCTAGATCGGTGTGATTATAGTACAGTGTACTAGGGAATTCTAGATCGGTGTGATTGTAATACAGTGTACTAGGGCATTCTAGATCAGTGTGATTGAAGTACAGTGTACTAGGGCATTCCAGATCGGTGTGATTATAGTACAGTGTACTAGGGCATTCTAGATTGGTGTGATTATAGTACAATGTACTAGGGCATTCTAGATCGGTGTGATTGTAATGCAATGTTCTATGGCATTCTAGATCGGTGTGATTGAGGTACAGTGTACTAGGGCATTCTAGATCGGTGTGATTGAATACAGTGGGTACTAGGGTATTCTAGATCGGTGTGATTGTAGTACAGTGTACTAAGGCATTCTAGATTGGTGAGATTGCAGGACAGTGTACTTGGGCATTCTAGATTGGTGAGATTGCAGGACAGTGTACTTGGGCATTCTAGATCGGTGTGATTATAGTACAGTGTACTTGGGAATTCTAGATCAGTGTGATTATAGTACAGTGTACTAGGGCATTCTAGATCATTGTGATTATAGTACAGTGTACTAGGGAATTCTAGATCGGTGTGATTGTAATACAGTGTACTAGGGCATTCTAGATCAGTGTGATTGTAATACAGTGTACTAGGGCATTCTAGATCAGTGTGATTGTAATACAGTGTACTAGGGCATTCTAGATCAGTGTGATTGAAGTACAGTGTACTAGGGCATTCTAGATTGGTGTGATTGTAGTACAGTGTACTAGGGCATTCTAGATCGGTGTGATTATAGTACAGTGTACTAGGGCATTCTAGATCGGTGTGATTATAGTACAGTGTACTAGGGCATTCTAGATCGGTGTGATTATAGTACAGTGTACGAGGGAATTCTAGATCGGTGTGATTGTAATAGTGTACTAGGGCATTCTAGATCATTGTGATTATAGTACAGTGTACTAGGGAATTCTAGATCGGTGTGATTGTAATACAGTGTACTAGGGCATTCTAGATCATTGTGATTATAGTACAGTGTACTAGGGAATTCTAGATCGGTGTGATTATAGTACAGTGTACTAGGGCATTCTAGATCATTGTGATTGTAATACAGTGTACTAGGGCATTCTAGATCGGTGTGATTGAAGTACAGTGTACTAGGGCATTCTAGATCAGTGTGATTGAAGTACAGTGTACGAAGGCATACTAGATCGGTGTGATTGAAGTACAGTGTACGAAGGCATACTAGATCGGTGTGATTGAAGTACAGTGTACTAGGGCATTCTAGATCAGTGTGATTGAAGTACAGTGTACGAAGGCATACTAGATCGGTGTGATTATAGTACAGTGTACTAGGGCATTCTAGATCGGTGTGATTGAAGTACAGTGTACTAGGGCATTCTAGATTGGTGTGATTGAAGTACAGTGTACTAGGGCATTCTAGATTGGTGTGATTGAAGTACAGTGTACGAAGGCATACTAGATCGGTGTGATTATAGTACAGTGTACTAGGGCATTCTAGATCGGTGTGATTGAAGTACAGTGTACTAGGGTATTTTAGATCTGTGTGCTTGATGCACAGTGTACTAGAGTATTCTAGATCAGTGTGATTGAAGTATGGTGTACCAGGGTATTCTAGGTCGGTGTGATTGAAGTATGGTGTACCAGGGTATTCTAGATCGGTGTGATTGAAGTATAGTGTACTAGGGTATTCTAGATCAGTGTGATTGAGTTACAGTGTACTAGGGCATTCTAGATTGGTGTGATTGAAGTACAGTGTATTAGGGTATTCTGGATCCGTGCGATTGTAATACAGTGTACTAGGATATTCTGCATCAGTGTGATTAAAGTATAGTGTACTAGGGTATTCTAGATCGGTGTGATTAAAGTACAGTGTACTAGGGTATTCTAGATTGGTGTGATTGAAGTATGGTGTACCAGGGTATTCTAGATCGGTGTGATTGAAGTATGATGTACTAGGGTATTCTAGATTGGTATGATTGAAGTATGGTGTACTACAGTATTCTAGATCAGTGTGATTGAAGTATGGTGTACTGGGGTATTCTAGATCGGTGTGATTGAAGTATGGTGTACTAGGGTATTCTAGGTCGGTGTGATTGAAGTATGGTGTACCAGGGTATTCTAGATTGGTGTGATTGAAGTATGGTGTACCAGGGTATTCTAGATTGGTGTGATTGAAGTATGGTGTACTAGGGTATTCTAGGTCGGTGTGATTGAAGTATGGTGTACCAGGGTATTCTAGATTGGTGTGATTGAAGTATGGTGTACTAGGGTATTCTAGGTCGGTGTGATTGAAGTATGGTGTACCAGGGTATTCTAGATTGGTGCGATTGTAATACAGTGTACTAGGATATTCTACATCAGTGTGATTAAAGTATAGTGTACTAGGGTATTCTAGATCAGTGTGATTAAAGTACAGTGTTCTAGGGTATTCTAGATTGGTGTGATTATTGTACAGTGTACCAGGGTATACTAGATCGGTGTGATTATAGTACAGTGTACTAGGGTATTCTAGATCGGTGTGATTGAAATACAGTGGGTAATAGGGCATTTAAGATCAGTGTGATTGAAGTGCAGTGTCTCAGGGTATTCTAGATTGGTGTGATTGAAGTATAGTATACCAGGGTATTCTAGATTGGTGTGATTAATACAGTATACTAGGATATTCCAGATTGGTGTGATTGAAGTACAGTGTACTAGGATATTCTAGATTGGTGTGATCAAAGTACAATGTCCTAGGATATTCTAGATCGGTGTGATCGAAGTACAGAATACTAGGGCATTCTAGATCTGTGTGCTTGAAGTACAATGTACTAGGGCATTCTAGATCAGTGTGATTGAAGTACAGTGTACTCGGGTATTCTCTATTGGTGTGATTGAAATACAGTGTACCAGGGAATTCTAGATCGGTGTGATTGTAGTACAGTCTACTAGGGTATTTTAGTTTGGTCTTATTGATTTACAGTGTACGAGGGCATTCTAGATCGGTGTGATTGAAGTACAGTGGGTACTAGGGTATTCCAGATCAGTGTGATTGAAGTACAATGTGGTAGGGTATTCTAGATTGGTGTTATTGATGTACAGTGTATTGGGGTATTTTAGATCTGTGTGATTGAAGTACAGTGTACTAGAGTATTCTAGATTGGTGTTATTGATGTACAGTGTATTGGGGTATTTTTGATTTGTGTGATTGAAGTACAGTGTACCAGAGTATTCTAGATCTGTGTACTTGACACACAGTATACTCGGGTATTTTATATTGGTGTGATGGATTCACCATGTACTAAGGTATTCTAGATCAGTGTGATCGACGCACAATGTCCCAGGGTATTCTAGATCAGTGTGGTTGATTTACATTGTGCTGGGAATTCTAGATCAATGTGATATAACGTAATCAGAGTAAATTCAGCTTTATTTGCCTCAATCCAATGTGCTTGCTCCATCCCATACCATATACTTTAATATTTTTCTCCATATGTTTATCTAACTCCTTTTAAAGATTGTGATTGACTCAGGCTCAACAGCGCCTGAAGTAATGGATATTAAGAACATAAGGACTGCAGCGGTTTAAGAAGGCGGCTCACCACCACCTTCTCAAGGGCAATTAGGGATGGGCAATAAATGCCGGCCTCGCCAGCGACGCCCACATCCCATGAACGAATAACAAAAAATAGGAGCAGGAGTAGGCCATTCGGCCCCTCGAGCCTGCTCCGCCATTCAATAAGATCATGGCTGATCTTCGACCTCAACTCCACTTTCCTGCCCGATCCCCATATCCCTCGATTCCCCTAGAGTCCAAAAATCAATCAATCTCAGTCTTGAATATACTCAACGACTCAGCATCCACAGCCCTCTGGAGTAGAGAATTCCAAAGATTCACAACCTTCTGAGTGAAGAAATTCCTCCTCATCTCAGTCTTAAATGGCCGACCCCTTATCCTGACACCATGCCCTCTAGTTCTAGACTCTCCAGCCAGGGGAAACAGCCTCTCAGCATCTACCCTGTCAAACCCCCTCAGAATCTGATTATATTCCAATAACCCACTGTGTGGACAAACATCCTTCTCACATCCTCCTTTATGTTTCTAATACTAACCTTAAGTTTATATTCACTTATCGCCGAGGTATTGAACAGTCAGCAGATGGGCGGGTCTGCAGGGAGCTGATCTATTTGACAAAGGAAAGCTGCGAGGATCCCATCTCAGGCCATAGCTGGAGGATTAACAACGCCTGTCTGTGATATAGTGAAGAGAATCCAGACTAAGGTTCAGGAAAACCCTGAACATTACAAACTGGAATTAAAAACAGAAAGTGCTGCAAATTAACAAGAGGTCATTCAGCATCAGAGAGAAAAGAGAGGTCAGCATTGTGGGTGGGACATGACCTGGGACAAATGAAAGCTGGGAGTGTTTGATGGGACAGTGTAGAGGGAGCTTTACTCTGTATCTAACCCGTGCTGTACCTGCCCTGGGAGTGTTTGATGGGACAGTGTAGAGGGAGCTTTACTCTGTATCTAACCCGTGCTGTACCTGCCCTGGGAGTGTGTGATGGGACAGTGTAGAGGGAGCTTTACTCTGTATCTAACCCGTGCTGTATCTGTCCTGGGAGTGTTTGATGGGACAGTGTAGAGGGAGCTTTACTCTGTATCTAACCCGTGCTGTACCTGCCCTGGGAGTGTGTGATGGGACAGTGTAGAGGGAGCTTTACTCTGTATCTAACCCGTGCTGTATCTGTCCTGGGAGTGTTTGATGGGACAGTGTAGAGGGAGCTTTACTCTGTATCTAACCCGTGCTGTACCTGTCCTGGGAGTGTTTGATGGGACAGTGTAGAGGGAGCTTTACTCTGTATCTAACCCGTGCTGTACCTGCCCTGGGAGTGTGTGATGGGACAGTGTAGAGGGAGCTTTACTCTGTATCTAACCCGTGCTGTATCTGTCCTGGGAGTGTTTGATGGGACAGTGTAGAGGGAGCTTTACTCTGTATCTAACCCATGCTGTACCTGCCCTGGGAGTGTTTGATGGGACAGTGTAGAGGGAGCTTTACTCTGTATCTAACCCGTGCTGTACCTGCCCTGGGAGTGTTTGATGGGACAGTGTAGAGGGAGCTTTACTCTGTATCTAACCCGTGCTGTATCTGTCCTGGGAGTGTTTGATGGGACAGTGTAGAGGGAGCTTTACTCTGTATCTAACCCGTGCTGTACCTGCCCTGGGAGTGTTTGATGGGACAGTGTAGAGGGAGCTTTACTCTGTATCTAACCCGTGCTGTACCTGCCCTGGGAGTGTTTGATGGGACAGTGTAGAGGGAGCTTTACTCTGTATCTAACCCGTGCTGTACCTGCCCTGGGAGTGTTTGATGGGACAGTGTAGAGGGAGCTTTACTCTGTATCTAACCCGTGCTGTACCTGCCCTGGGAGTGTAGGGAGGTGGGATGGGGGAGGTTGGGGAGGAGGAGGAGGGGAGGTAGGGGGGTGGGTGGTTGGGAGGAGGGAGGTGGGGTGATGAGGAGGGAGTTGGGGAGGAGGGGGCAGGGTGGGTGGGGAGGAGGGGGAGGGGTGGGAAGGAGGAGGGGTGGGGAGATGGGGCAGGAAACTCAGCATGTGAGACCTAAGTGGCTGAAGACATGGTTGCCAGTGATGGGGCGGGGGGGAAGCAATCGGAGAGAGACACTTTCCCCCTGGGGGTGATAAATTAAGGTTTGTGTTGTTCAGCACTAAGCTGTTTCATCTTGAGCACAAAAATTCACCAAAAGTAAATCAGCTGATTCTTGGAGGAAACAAATGAAAATCACACCATGGAATTTTACAGATATGTGACCTTCGTCAGGTCTCTCCTGACGAAGGTCACATTCTGAATGTTTTAAATCTGAAGTCTATTGAATAAAATCGTCAGACATTTATTTGATTCACTGTTGGATTGAAGCATAAAGCTTTATTTGGAGACTTTGTTGTTTGGGAGAGAGCCCTGGGTGTGTTTATACGTAATGTGAAAATCAGTGGTGCTTTTGAAAAGATTAACTGGTTTAGTTTCAGATTGCAGCCTTGAGTTTAAATGGAGAGAAGTGTGCAGGCCAGGCTTGTGTTGTGCTCTCCACTCCCTCATTTTCTGTCAAACAGGATTAAGGTAAAGTCAGCAACAAAGTGCTTTAAAAAAAAATCAATGCCCTGCTTGTCCTGCAAGTGAAGTGAGTCCTTTACACACCGGGTTGGTCATAGTGCAGAGTTTACTGTGTGTGTGGGGAACGGGCTGGGCACTGGGTCAAGGACTGACCTTGTACTTTGGACATGCAGAGCTGGCCAGGCAAGGGCTCTTGGTTTGAGGCTCAGGTCTGCAATTTGGGGTTGTCTCAATTCACCTTCCGATTGACATGGTCTCCCAGCACAAAACTACCCCTGATTTGGCACCGAGAGAGATCACTGGCCAGCTAAGGTTCACTAGGTTGATTCCGGGTATGGAAGGGTTGTCTTATGAGGAAAGATTGAACAGGTTGGGTCTATACTCATTGGAGTCTAGAAGAATGAGAGGAGATCTTATTGAAACATACAAGATTCTGAGGGGACTCGATAGGGTAGATGCTGCGAAGATGTTACCCCTCATGGGGGAATCTAAAACTAGGGGACATAGTCTCAGAATAAAATGGTCGCCCGTTTAAGACGGAAATGAGGAGGAATTTCTTCTCCCAGAGGGTCGTGAATCTTTGGAATTCTTTACCTCAAAAAGCTGTGGAGGCTGAGTCATTGAATACATTCAAGGCTGAGTTAGACTAATTTTTGATCGGCAAGGGAGTCAAAGGATATGGGGAAAGGGCGGGAAAGTGGAGTTGAGGTAAAAATTAGATCAGCCATGATCTCATTAAATGGCAGAGCAGGCTCAAGGGGCCGAATGGCCCACTCCTGCTCCTATTTTCTATGTTTCTAATATGGGCAATGGAAAATGTCGAACTAGTACAGGAGGGAATTGCTCATCTACGGCTGATTTTTAGGATTCATTGTCCATCTGTCCACAAAAAAGATGTAGATATGATTTATTGTAAAATCTGCTTTGAGTTAAAGCTTCCTTCAAAGGGGTTTGTTTGTCAGGACCATGATGGGCTATGAATTGTAAGTCAGATGGAAGGTGGTAAATTGGAAGTTGGTTTTCCCAGAGAATAAACACTAAGCATTTGTCTGCGTAAGTGATGAGCCCCTCCCTCCTATTGGGCTGCAAGGGTTTTCATCTCCATGAACGGTGAGGAATAAAGTAGAACATCACACGGCAAAGAATCAGTCTGACTGTTGGGCAATGAGACACCTCACAGCACGTCAAATATCGAAATGATGCAAACAGCAGGAAACGATAGAAAGAAGAGCTTCTACCTCTCCGATAAACTAGTGTAGTCAGAGGGAGGGTGGGGCCGATTAGGAACCAAGAAGGAGATCTTCTTGTGGAGGCAGAGGGCACGGCCGAGGTACTAAATGAATATTTCACATCGGTCTTCACTGGAGAAGAGGATGCTGCCATTGTAGCAGTAAAGGAGGAGGGAGTAGTGATATTGGAGAGGATATAAATAGATAAAGAGGAGGGACTTGAGATTGTCAGTACTCAAAGTAGAAAAGTCACCCGGTCCAGATGGGAGGCATCCTGGGTTAGTGAGGGGAGTAAGGGTGGAAGTTGCGGAGACTCTGGCCACAATCTTCCAATCCTCATTAGATATGGGGGCGGTGCCGGAGGACTGGAGGATTGCAAATGTTACACCCCTGTTCAAAAAAGGGGAGGGGGATAAACCCGGCAATTACAGGCCAGTCAGGACTAACATCGGTGGTGGGGAAACTTTTAGACACAATAATCCGAGACAAAATGAATTGTCACTTGGAAAAGTCTGGGCTAATAAATGAAAGTCAGCACGGATTTGTTAAAAGAAAAATCATGTATGACGAACTTGATTGAGTTTTTGATGAAGTAACGGAGAGGGTTGATGAGGGGAGTGCGGTTGATGTTGTGTATATGGACTTTCAAAAGGCATTTGGTAAAGTACCACATTGTTAGCAAAATTAAAGCCCATGGGATTAAAGGGACAGTGACAGCGTGGATACAAAATTGGCTAAGGGACAGAAAGCAGAGAGAGTGGTGGTGAACGGTTGTTTTTCAGACTGGAGGGAAGTTTACAGTGGTGTTCCCCAGGGATCAGTATTAGGACCACTGCTCTTTTTGATATATATTAATGACCTGGACTAGGGTATAGAGGGGATAATTTCAAAGTTTGCAGATGACATGAAACGCGGAAATGTAGTAAACAATGTGGAGGATAGTAACAGACTTCAGGAGGACAGAGACAGACTGGTGAAATGGGCAGACACATGGCAGATGAAATTTAATGCAGAGGAGTGTGAAGTGATTAATTTTGGTAGGAAGAATGAGAAGAGACAATATAAACTAAATGGTACAAGTTTAAAGGGAGCGCAGGAACAGAGAGACCTGGGGGTGTACGTACACAAATCTTTGAAGGTGGCAGGACAAGTTGAGAAGGCTGTTAAAAAAGCATATGGGATCCTGGGCTTTATAAATAGAGGCACAGAGTACAAAAGCAAGGAAGTTATGCTAAACCTTTATAAAACACTGGTTAGGCCTCAGCTGGAGCATTGTGTTCAATTCTGGGCACCGCACTTTAGGAAGGATGTGAAGGCCTTAGAGAGGGTGCAGAGGAGATTTACCAGAATGGTGCCAGGGATGAGGGACTTCAGTTATGTGGAGAGAATGGAGAAGCTGGGGTTGTTCTCCTTAGAACAGAGAAAGTTAAGGGGAGATTTAATCGAGGTGTTCAAAATCATGAACGGTTTTGATGGAGTAAATAAGGAGAAACTGTTTCCAGTGGCGGAGGGTCGGTAACCAGAGGACACAGATTTAAGGTGATTGGCAAAATAACCAGAGACGACATGAGGAAAATGTTTTTTACACAGCGAGTTGTTCTGATCTGGAATGTGCTGCCTGAAAGGGCGGTGGAAGCAGATTCAATAATAACTTTCAAAAGGGAATTGGATAAATACATGAAGGGGAAAATTTGCAGGGCTATGGGGAAAGAGCAGGGGAGTGGGACTAATTAAATGGCTCGTTCAAAATGTGCCGATTGATCTCCTTCTATGCTGTATCATTCTATGATTCTATCCTGGGGCAGGAAGACAGATTGTAGAGGGTTTAAGTGAGAACAACTGCCATAATGGGAGAGTGTTGCATGCTCATTGCCTTTATATCGGTGCAAGAAGCCAAGTTGTATCTATTGAAATAAGCAATTCTGATTATACCTTTCGCTCTGTGCATTTGCCTTAATGTGGAATAAAGCAGCTTAATTATACAATCCAAACCTCACCTCAGATCAGCCATGATCTGATTGAATGGCAGAACAGGCTCAAGGGGCTGAATGGCCACCTCCTGTACCTATGCAGCCAACAGAGACCTTATGGGTTGAATTGAGAAATAGGAAAGGATCTAAGACTATAGTGGGAGTTGTGTATAGGACCCCTGGCAGCAGCTCTGAAGTGCTAGATTGTATAAATGCAGAGATTAGACAAGCATGTAACAAAGGCATAGTGGTCTTAATGGGGGACTTTAACCTTCACATAGATTGGGAAAAGCAGACTAGCAACTGTCATAAAGGTAGTGAATTTCCTGAGTGTGTCCGGGATAGTTTTCTACAGTAGTACGTCCTAAAGGCAACAAGGGGGCAAGCCGTACTGGATTTAGTAATGAGTAATGAACCAGATTTAGTTAACAGCTTAACTGTGCGTGAACATCTATCCAATAGTGATCATAACATGATCGAGTTCAATGTAGCGTTTGAAACGGAAAAAAGTGAATCAGCTGCAAAGATCGGGGACAGGGACTCAATAAAATTAACATCAGTAAAACAACAGTAATGAAGAAAATAATAGCACTAAAGAGTGACAAATCCCCAGGACCAGATAGTTTCCATCCCAGGGTTTTAAAGGAAGTAGGTGAGCACATTGCAGATGCCCTAACTATAATCTTTCAAAGTTCTCTAGATTCAGGAACTGTCCCTCTAGATCGGAAAATTGCACATGTCACTCCGCTTTTTAAGAAAGGAGAGAGAGGGAAACCAGGGAATTATAGACCGGTTAGCCTAACATCTGTTGTGGGGAAAATGCTGGAGTCTATAATTAAGGATAGGGTGACTGAACATCTTGAGAATTTTCAGTTTATCAGAGAGAGCCAGCATGGATTTGTGAAAGGTAGGTCGTGCCTGACAAACCTGATTGAATTCTTTGAAGAGGTCACTAAAGTAGTGGACAGGGGAATGTCAATGGATGTTATTTATATGGACTTCCAGAAGGCATTTGATAAAGTCCCATGTAAGAGACTGTTAGCTAAGATAGAAGCCCATGGAATCGAGGGAAAAGTACGGACTTGGTTAGGAAGTTGGCTGAGCGAAAGGCGACAGAGAGTAGGGATAATGGGTAGGTACTCACATTGGCAGGATGTGACTAGTGGAGTCCCGCAGGGATCTGTCTTGGGGCCTCAATTATTCACAATATTTATTAACGACTTAGATGAAGGCATAGAAAGTCTCATATCAAAGTTTGCCGATGACACAAAGATTGGTGGCATTGTAAGCAGTGTAGATGAAAACATAGAATTACAAAGCGATATTGATAGATTAGGTGAATGGGCAAAACTGTGGCAAGTGGAATTCAATGTAGGCAGGTACAGCATGGGTTAAAAACAGTGGATGTCCAAAGGGACTTAGGGGTTCAGGTACATAGATCATTCAGTGTCATGAACAGGTGCAGAAAATAATCAAGAAGGCTAATGGAATGCTGGCCTTTATATCTAGAGGACTGGAGTACAAGGGGGCAGAAGTTATGCTGCAGCTATACAAAACCCTGGTTAGACCGCACCTGGAATACTGTGAGCAGTTCTGGGCACCGCACCTTCGGAAGGACATATTGGCCTTGGAGGGAGTGCAGCGTAGGTTTACTAGAATGATACCCGGACTTCAAGGGTTAAGTTACGAGGCGATATTACACAAATTGGGGTTGTATTCTCTGGAGTTTCGAAGGTTAAGGGGTGATCTGATCAAAGTTTATAAGATATTAAGGGGAACAGATAGGGTGGATAGAGAGAAACTATTTCCGCTGGTTGGGGATTCTAGGAGTAGGGGGCACAGACTAAAAATTAGAGCCAGACCTTTCAGGAGTGAGATTAGAAAACATTTCTACACACAAAGGGTGGTAGAAGTTTGGAACTCTCTTCCGCAAACGGAAATTGATGCTAGCTCAATTGCTAAATTTAAATCTGAGATGGATAGCTTTTTGGCAACCAAAGGTATTGAGGGATATGGGCCAAAGGCGGGTATATGGAGTTAGATCACAGATCAGCCATGATCTTATCAAATGGCGGAGCAGGCACGAGGGGCTGAATGGCCTACTCCTGTTCCTATGTTCCTATGTTCCTATTACACCGTGTTTAACGCAGTCTGCCTTTGGAGAGTTTGTAGAATTACCCGTGTAAAAGACATAAGCACCGATTTTAACCTAACCCGTGCAGTTTTTGTAAAATCGGGCGGCCGGCCTGAATCAATCCCATTCCCACCGGGAGGGTAAGGTTAATATCAGCATTATGGAGATTCTGTCTAAATCAGAAAGGGGTTTGATTGTTACACATTGTGTCCATGACTGTACTGGTTTGTTACAGGCGAGTGTGAGCCAAATCCCGTAAAATACCATGCCCAGACCACGTAGGGGAGTGACAGACAATCCTGTAACTGGGGAGGTATCAATGGCCGATCTGAATTCTATTTCACAGGCACTGACTCTCCCATGGGTAAAAATTTCATGGGTTAGATACAGAGTAAAGCTCCCTCTACACTGTCCCATCAAACACTCCCAGGGCAGGTACAGGGTTAGATACAGAGTAAAGCTCCCTCTACACTGTCCCATCAAACACTCCCAGGGCAGGTACAGCATGGGTTAGATACAGAGTAAAGCTCCCTCAACACTGTCCCATCAAACACTCCCAGGGCAGGTACAGCATGGGTTAGATACAGAGTAAAGCTCCCTCAACACTGTCCCATCAAACACTCCCAGGGCAGGTACAGCATGGGTTAGATACAGAGTAAAGCTCCCTCTACACTGACACATCAAACACTCCCAGGGCAGGTACAGCACGGGTTAGATACAGAGTAAAGATCCCTCTACACTGTCCCATCAAACACTCCCAGGGCAGGTACAGCACGGGTTAGATACAGAGTAAAGCTCCCTCTACACTGTCCCATCAAACACTCCCAGGGCAGGTACAGCACGGGTTAGATACAGAGTAAAGCTCCCTCTACACTGTCCCATCAAACACTCCCAGGGCAGGTACAGCATGGGTTAGATACAGAGTAAAGCTCCCTCCACACTGACACATCAAACACTCCCAGGGCAGGTACAGCACAGGTTAGATACAGAATAAAGCTCCCTCTACACTGTCCCATCAAACACTCCCAGGGCAGGTACAGCACAGGTTAGATACAGAGTAAAGCTCCCTCTACACTGTCCCATCAAACACTCCCAGGGCAGGTACAGCACGGGTTAGATACAGAGTAAAGCTCCCTCTACACTGTCCCATCAAACACTCCCAGGGCAGGTACAGCACGGGTTAGATACAGAGTAAAGCTCCCTCTACACTGTCCCATCAAACACTCCCAGGGCAGGTACAGCATGGGTTAGATACAGAGTAAAGCTCCCTCCACACTGACACATCAAACACTCCCAGGGCAGGTACAGCACAGGTTAGATACAGAATAAAGCTCCCTCTACACTGTCCCATCAAACACTCCCAGGGCAGGTACAGCACAGGTTAGATACAGAGTAAAGCTCCCTCTACACTGTCCCATCAAACACTCCCAGGGCAGGTACAGCATGGGTTAGATACAGAGTAAAGCTCCCTCTACACTGTCCCATCAAACACTCCCAGGGCAGGTACAGCATGGGTTAGATACAGAGTAAAGCTCCCTCTACACTGTCCCATCAAACACTCCCAGGGCAGGTACAGCATGGGTTAGATACAGAGTAAAGCTCCCTCTACACTGTCCTATCACACACTCCCCAATCCTGGATTCCTATCTAGTAGCTCTTGATGGAATGTGAACTTCTAGTGAGAAGATGTTACTGAGTTGTGGTGCTGCCCATGGTTGAGTAGCTTGCTGACACTCACTGTCTGGGCTCAGTGAAGAATGTGCACTTGGATGAGGTATTGGAGGGCCATTTGGAGCCATGAAATTTGTACTTCAGTATCAGTCAGCATCTTCAGGAGAGGAGCGAAAGCAGTATTGAAGAGAGATAGACATTACTGGGACATGATCCCAAGAGCTCTGGGTCTCTGAGAATGTTTTCCTATTTTCCTAATGATACAAAACCTCAAACAGTCAATTAAAGCAGCAGGCAAAATAATGAGGGAAATGGTTACTATGACAACTGATGTACATGCACAGTCAGCAGCCTGAAACAATATCGGGGTGATGGTGGGCTCAGAGCCAGGATCAGTGAGAAACAGACACCACATTCCTCATCTGGCAATCCCATACTGTCAGTTAACCAACCCCTAAACTAGCACTACAAGTGGCAAATCATGCAACTGTCATACTGTCACACTCTCTAACTCTTGCTCTCTCTGTCTCTGTCCTCTCCTATATCTCGCTCCCTCTTTCCTGTTGAAATCTCACCTCCTCTCTGTATCTATTCCTTTTTTTCAACACATGGGGCAGAAATTGGAACTTGGTGCATTTTCAGATCATGTACAGCACGGGTTAGATACAGAGTAAAGCTCCCTCTACACTGTCCCATCAAACACTCCCAGGGCAGGTACAGCACGGGTTAGATACAGAGTAAAGCTCCCTCTACACTGTCCCATCAAACACTCCCAGGGCAGGTACAGCACGGGTTAGATACAGAGTAAAGCTCCCTCCACACTGTCCCATCAAACACTCCCAGGGCAGGTACAGTACGGGTTAGATACAGAGTAAAGCTCCCTCTACACTGTCCCATCAAACGCTCCCAGGGCAGGTACAGCATGCGGTTAGATACAGAGTAAAGCTCCCTCCACACTGTCCCATCAAACACTCCCAGGGCAGGTACAGGGTTAGATACAGAGTAAAGCTCCCTCTACACTGTCCCATCAAACGCTCCCAGGGCAGGTACAGCATGCGGTTAGATACAGAGTAAAGCTCCCTCCACATTGTCCCATCAAACACTCCCAGGGCAGGTACAGCACGGGTTAGATACAGAGTAAAGCTCCCTCTACACTGTCCCATCAAACACTGCCAGGGCAGGTACAGCACGGATTAGATACAGAGTAAAGCTCCCTCCACACTGTCCCATCAAACACTCCCAGGGCAGGTACAGGGTTAGATACAGAGTAAAGCTCCCTCTACACTGTCCCATCAAACACTCCCAGGGCAGGTACAGCACGGGTTAGGGACTGTGTAATTATCAGGTGGAGTTATACCCAGGGTCTGTGGTACTCGGCTTACACCCAGGGCTCATTGCCAGCTCTCGGTTAAGTCTTTGATCTGTTCCTATAGTGATAGAGTAAATGTTTTATGTGGAGTGAGGTTCGGGTTGCAGCTGCCCTCTGGATGAATACTCTCAGTGCCGGCCGCTCGTGCTCGCTGTCTTATAATTAGCTGATTGCTCTCTGGTGACTTGCGATAGAGTGGGAGCTTCATTATATTTTAATTGTGGAGTTGATGAACAGAACTGATTCAGGCCCTGGGATGTATGTGAGCAAAAAGGACCCTGCAATCCACTCACCTCCCGGGAACTGACACTGCTCCATCCCTCAAACTTCACCACCATTTTCCATTTACTGTATCTTCCCCCTCCCCCCACTGCCTCTCTGGATAGTCCATTCCCTCCATCCCTCCACACAGAAAGGGGACGGCCCTGATTTTATCCTGTTCTTTCCTGGCTCCCCCGCTCTCGCTGGGCACAGTCCACATCTGCTGAGCACCTTCTGGTGCCTCATCCAAGGAGCTACTTTTCATGTGTCAGACTGAACGGTGATTATTGGCAGGCTGTTCCGTCATGGGGAGCATCACAATTCAGCAGATGATGTCCTCACCCAACACTTGCACACGCATACACATACACGCATACACATAGACATACACGCATACACATACATGCGTACACATACATGCATACACATACATGCAAACACATACACAAATGCATATACGCATATACATACACATACATACATACACACGCATACACATACACACTTACACATACATGCACATGCATACACATACACATATGTGCATACACACATACAGCTTACACATACATGCACACACATACACATGCACACATACACAGACACATACATGCACAAACATATACATGCACACTTACACATACGTAGACACACATACATGCACACATACACATACATGCACAAACATACACATACACACGTACACATACACACTTACACATACACGTACACACATACATACTTACATATACACAGACACACTAACACATACACACATACACAGACACATATACACATCCACACTTACACATATACATACACATATACAGACACGCATACACACATACCCAAACGCACACACATACACGCATATACACATACACACATACCCATACGCACAAGCACGCGCAGATGCACACACATACACACATGCACTTTCCAGCAGAAGTCTGAAGTAAGAACCTTCGCCTGTTTCCCTCCTCCCTAACCCAAGGAGGGGGGATACACGCGTGTCCGTGTATGCGTAAGTGTGTATGTGTATGCGTGTATGTGTATGCGTGTGCCTGTATGTGTATGCGTGTGCGTGTGTCGGGTGAGGACATCATCGGGTTCTTACGCCCTGTACTACCCAAGCTAGGATCAGCAAGCAGCACAGGCCGGAGACAGAACCGGGGCCTTTCCTGCTCTGTATGGGGCACATTCCCACACCGGGTGGGATCAGCAAGCAGCACAGGCCGGAGACAGAGCCGGGGCCTTTCCTGCTCCCCAAAATAAGTAGTGAATAGTAATTTCTACTTACAGGTCCCTTCCCTGACCTGCCCTGAAAGAGATCAGACAATCCTGATAATCTGACTCTTACCTCTGACACCCCCCTCCACAGAAAGCGATCGATCTCCTTCCAAAGGTGGGAATTTGCCCTGAATCACCTCCCTATTCTGGGAGTCTGCTTCACATCCACTGTCCTGTGGGAAAATTGTCCTCTTCCTAATTTCTAGTCTTCCTCAAGCATGTAACCTCATGGTCTTGCTCATTGCCTAAGTTAACTGGCTCACTTACTTCCAACTTCTCTATCATTATGTGTCAGCCGTGGTTCAGTGGGCAGCACTCTCACCTCTGAGTCAGAAGGTTGTGGGTTCAGAGTCCCACTCCAGAGACTTGAGCCCCATAATCTAGGCCAACCCTCCCAGTGCAATACTGAGGGAGTGCTGCACTGTCGGAGGTGCCGTCTTTTGGATGAAACATTAAACCGAGGCCCCGTCTGCCCCCTCAGTTGGATGTAAAAGATCCCATGGCACTATTTGAAGAAGAGCAGGGGAGTTCTCCCCGGTGTCCTGGACAATATTTATCCCTCAACCAACATCACTAAAACAGATTATCTGGTCATTATCTCATTGCTGTCTGTGGGATCTTGCTGTGCGCAAATTGGCTGCTGGGTTTCCTACAGTGACCACACTTCAAAAGTACTTCATTCGCTGTAAGCACTTGGGACGTCCTGAGGTGGTGAAAGTCAATATAGAAATGCAAGTTCTTTTCTTCTTTCTTTACAATTTAACGAGGGCCTTGTTCAGGTTCTGCTGCTTCTGTTACGTGCTCCCACAGATTTCTGTTTCCCTTTTACTAATTATTATAAAGTGCGATGGTTTATTTCTTTCCTTGTCTTATTGAACCAGCCGCACTCTCTCACTCTTTGTGTCTCCTTTACCATCCAGTGTGAATCGAGTTTTCACAGTGTAGTGACTGCACCTCTGTGTACAAATCCAAAATAGGCCGAGCTGTTTATCGGTCGAATGTTGAGGTGTGACTGAGACAGGAGCATCATAATCCGGTGTGATAGAGCCCGGGACGTAGCTCTTAGTCCCCTGGGGATTGAGATGCTATCAATTGCTAGTTACCAGTGTATTGTTCCTCCCTCAGGAGCCAGGCCAGGTGCAGATGACAAGACACAAAGCTCCCGTGTACCAGTGCAGCAGCATTACTGGAACAGTGACCCTGGCCCCTGGGGAAGCTCGGGAAAATCTACCCTGAGGAAAAGCATCTCTGCCGACGACAGCTTGTTCCAACTGCTGCGGAAGGAGAGACGGGCCCTTTTGGGCAGGATCGGGAGAGGGAGGAACAAAATAAGGCGCAAACACGTGAGTAGCAGAGTGTGCTCTCTGTGAGAAATGTCGCCAATGAATTCAACAATTGTTTTCCTACTCGCAAATGAAATTTTGATTGAAATGACTTTTTTTGTTCCTGTAAGTCCCTCTCTCTCTATCCCTCCTCAGTCTCTCTATCTCTCCTCAATCTCTCTATCCCTCCTCAATCTCTCTCTCTATCCCTCCTTAGTCTTTCTCTCTATCTCTCCTCAGTCACTCTATCTCTCGTCAATCTCTCTCTATCCCTCCTCAGTCTCTCTATCTCTCCTCGATCTCTCTATCCCTCCTCAATCTCTCTCTCTATCCCTCCTTAGTCTTTCTCTCTATCTCTCCTCAGTCACTCTATCTCTCGTCAATCTCTCTCTATCTCTCCTCAGTCTCTCTCTCTATCTCTCCTCGATCTCTCTCTATCTCTCCTCGATCTCTCTCTATCTCTCCTCAATCTCTCTCTGTCTCTCCTCAATCTCTCTCTATCTCTCTTCGATCTCTCTCTATCTCTCCTCAATCTTTCTCTATCTCTCCTCAGTCTCTGTCTCTATCTCTCCTCAATCTCTCTCTATCTCTCTTCGATCTCTCTCTATCTCTCCTCAATCTTTCTCTATCTCTCCTCAGTCTCTGTCTCTATCTCTCCTCAATCTCTCTCTATCTCTCCTCGATCTCTCTCTATCTTTCCCCAGCCTCTATCTCTCTCCAGCCTCTCTCTCTATCTCTCCTCAGTGTTATCCTGGATGTGTAAAGCAAGTCTTTTCCCCGCAGAGTGAGTTGGTGGATTGTATGGATTGATTTAATGGATGACCGCTGGCTGGTGCCTCACGGTGTTGTACAGTCAGGATGGTGAAGGCTTGGCTTTTAGAGATTGGTTCAGCCTTCTTTCAAAGCTGACTGGGTCGGTGCCAGTGCAGTGTGAGTAATTTGTGGTTAGTGCTGATACAGAAATCTTGACTAACGATTCAGCTCACATATCAAACAGCACTCCCTTTGTGTTCCTTCTGGTTACTGCCTGCTTTGTACTGTCTCAATAATAAACGACAGCTGTGCACTTTCTATAATCTCTCCTTGCCACATGGATTGCCGTTATAGAGGACCGTAGGAACAGGAGGAGGCCATTCAGCCCCTCGAGCCTGCTCTGGCATTTAATTAGATCACAGCTGATCTGTATTTTAACTCCATTTACCTGCCTTGGTTCCATATCCCTTAATCCCCTCACCCAACAAAAATCTATCGATCTCAGTCTTGAAATTTTCAATTGACCCCCAGCATCCACAACTTTTTTGGGGGAGAGAGTTCCAGATTTCCACTCCCCTTTGTGTGAAGAAATGTTTCCTGAAATCACCCCTGAACGGCCAAGCTCTAATTTTAAAGTTATGCCCCCTTGTTCTGGATTCTCCCACCAGAGGAAATAGTTTCTCTCTATCAACCCTATCAAATCCTTTAAACATCTTAAACACCTCAATTAGATCACCCCTCAATCTTCGATACTCGAGGGACTATCTAAGCAATCGAATCCTTTTATCATTTTAAACTCTGTCTCTCTTTCACCATCCCTTTTATAATGGCTTATTCATAAATAATCTGACTCTCGAGTGTTTCTTGTTCTGTGTGTGTATATCTGTGTGTATGTGTGTGTATATCTGCACGTGTGTGTATATCTGTATGTATGTGTATATCTGTGTGTGTATATATCTGTGTGTGTGTGTGTGTGTGTGTGTGTTTGTGTATATCTGTGTGTATAACTGTGTGTGTAATGTAACCCCACTATTTAAAAAAGGAGGGAGAGAAAAAACAGGGAATTACAGACCAGTTAGCCTAACATCAGTAGTGGGGAAAATGCTAGAGTCTATTATAAAACATGTGAAAACAGAACACTAGGAAGGCATTAATGGGATTGGACAAAGTCAGCATGGGTTTATGAAAGGGAAATCATGCTTAACAAATCTACTGGAGTTTTTTGAGGACGTAACTAGTAGAATAGATAGGGGAGAACCAGTGGATGTGGTTTATTTGGATTTTCAGAAGGCTTTTGATAAGGTCCCACACAAGAGATTAGTGTGCAAAATTAAAGCACATGGGATTGGGGGTAATATACTGGCGTGGATTGAGAATTGGTTGACAGACAGGAAACAGAGAGTAGGAATAAATGGGTCTTTTTCGGGGTGGCAGGCAGTGACTAGTGGGGTACCGCAGGGATCAGTGCTTGGGCCCCAGCTATTCACAATATATATCAATGATTTGGATGAGGGAACTGAATGTAACATTTCCAAGTTTGCAGACGACACAAAGCTGGGGTGGAATGTGAGCTGTGAGGAGGATGCAAAGAGGCTCCAATGTGATTTAGACAAGTTGGGTGAGTGGGAAAGATGAGGAGAAATTTCTTCACTCAGAGGGTGGTGAACCTGTGGAATTCTCTACCACAGAAGGCAGTGGAGGCCAAGTCATTAGATGTATTCAAGAAGGAGATCGATATATTTCTTAATGCTGAAGGGATCAAGGGATATGGGGAAAAAGCGGGAACAGGGTACTGAGTTAGACGATCAGTCATGATCATTTTGAATGGCGGAGCAGGCCCGAAGGGCCGAATGGCCTACTCTTGCTCCTATTTTCTATGTTTCTATGTGCATGTGTATATCTGTGCATGTTTATATCTGTGTATGTGTTTCTACATGTGTGTGCAGTTGTATCTGTGTGTGTGCATTGATGTGCATGTCCATGTGCGTGTGTCTTTGCACCTGTATCTGTGTGTGTATTTACTCTGTGGTCACTCTGGGAAAAGTGTCATCCAGAGATACACTTGGAGCTTGTAAATCTTTCCTTTATCATGTGGCACTGTAGCAGGCGGAGCAGCGAGGGAGGGGTGAGCGAGGAGGGAGGGTCCTGAGCTCTCCTGGGGGAGGATTCATGGGCGAGCATATTGATTGATCCGTGTGGTAATAAACAAATCAGATCAGAGAGAGACTGTGCTGACGACAGCCTGTTTATTTCTGAAATGAGACCTGGATCTGATTGTGTGGCTGCACAGATGGAGGGAGCTCTATCCGTGGAGGGTTGGATCACTCAACACTTCATTCCCGCACTCACACCTTGTGTTCTCAGCCCGAGCAGAGAGCTGTGGAAAAGCAGCCCAGGGATTATCTCCACCAGACGCTGAGGGGGGTGGGGGCCGTTACAGCACACGATGAGTGTGAGTAAGGATGGCCAGCGTCTCTCCCCACACCTCCTTCATCATTGGAAAATAGAATCAGATCGTTTCTCAAAAACAAAAATGGTGATTTTATTTTTGGAGGGGAGGGAGGCAACGCTTAGTATCGTCGCCCAAGGGTGGAGGGCAGGAGAGCAGGTCTGCCCCATCACTCACCTCCTAATCTCAGGCCATCGATGGGAGGGAGAGGAGACTGTTGTGGCTCCGATTCTCTGAGGGGCAAACTAGAGGTGAGTGACCAGACAACCATCAGATGGGAACCCCAGCAAGCTGACATTTGCGAGAACAATTGTATTACCGAGACTGTCACAGTCCAGCGAGATCCGAACAGATATGGGTGGGACCTGATATACGCCACACCCCCGACTATATCACTCTGATATACCCCGCACCCCCGACTATATCACTCTGATATACCCCGCACCCCCGACTATATCACTCTGATATACCCCACACCCCTCACTGTAACACTCTGATATACCCCACACCCCTCACTGTAACACTCTGATATATCCCACACCCCTCACTGTAACACGCTGATATACCCCACACCCCTCACTGTAACACTCTGATATACCCCACACCCCTCACTGTAACACTCTGATATACCCCACACCCCTCACTGTAACACTCTGATATACCCCACACCCCTCACTGTAACACTCTGATATACCCCGCACCCCCGACTATATCACTCTGATATACCCCACACCCCTCACTGTAACACTCTGATATACCCCACACCCCTCACTGTAACACTCTGATATACCCCACACCCCCGACTATATCACTCTGATATACCCCACACCCCTCACTGTAACACTCTGATATACCCCACACCCCTCACTGTAACACTCTGATATACCCCACACCCCTCACTGTAACACTCTGATATACCCCACACCCCTCACTGTAACACTCTGATATACCCCACACCCCCGACTATATCACTCTGATATACCCCGCACCCCTCACTGTAACACTCTGATATACCCCACACCCCTCACTGTAACACTCTGATATACCCCACACCCCTCACTGTAACACTCTGATATACCCCACACCCCTCACTGTAACACTCTGATATACCCCACACCCCTCACTGTAACACTCTGATATACCCCACACCCCTCACTGTAACACTCTGATATACCCCACACCCCTCACTGTAACACTCTGATATACCCCGCACCCCCGACTATATCACTCTGATATACCCCACACCCCTCACTGTAACACTCTGATATACCCCACACCCCTCACTGTAACACTCTGATATACCCCACACCCCCGACTATATCACTCTGATATACCCCACACCCCTCACTGTAACACTCTGATATACCCCACACCCCTCACTGTAACACTCTGATATACCCCACACCCCTCACTGTAACACTCTGATATACCCCACACCCCTCACTGTAACACTCTGATATACCCCACACCCCCGACTATATCACTCTGATATACCCCGCACCCCTCACTGTAACACTCTGATATACCCCACACCCCTCACTGTAACACTCTGATATACCCCACACCCCTCACTGTAACACTCTGATATACCCCACACCCCTCACTGTAACACTCTGATATACCCCACACCCCTCACTGTAACACTCTGATATACCCCACACCCCTCACTGTAACACTCTGATATACCTCACACCCCTCACTGTAACTCTCTGATATACCCCACACCCCTCACTGTAACACTCTGATATACCCCACAACCCCGACTATATCACTCTGATATACCCCACACCCCCGACTATATCACTCTGATATACCCCACACCCCTCACTGTAACACTCTGATATACCCCACACCCCTCACTGTAACACTCTGATATACCCCACACCCCTCACTGTAACACTCTGATATACCCCACACCCCCGACTATATCACTCTGATATACCCCACACCCCTCACTGTAACACTCTGATATACCCCACACCCCCGACTATATCACTCTGATATACCCCACACCCCTCACTGTAACACTCTGATATACCCCACACCCCCGACTATATCACTCTGATATACCCCGCACCCCTCACTGTAACACTCTGATATATCCCGCACCCCTCACTGTAACACTCTGATATACCCCACACCCCTCACTGTAACACTCTGATATACCCCACACCCCTCACTGTAACACTCTGATATACCCCACACCCCCGACTATATCACTCTGATATACCCCACACCCCTCACTGTAACACTCTGATATACCCCACACCCCCGACTATATCACTCTGATATACCCCACACCCCTCACTGTAACACTCTGATATACCCCACACCCCTCACTGTAACACTCTGATATACCTCACACCCCTCACTGTAACACTCTGATATACCCCACACCCCTCACTGTAACACTCTGATATACCCCACACGCCTCACTGTAACACTCTGATATACCCCACACCCCTCACTGTAACACTTTGATATATCCCACACCCCTCACTGTAACACTCTGATATACCCCGCACCCCTCACTGTAACACTCTGATATATCCCGCACCCCTCACTGTAACACTGATATACCCCACACCCCTCACTGTAACACTCTGATATACCCCACACCCCTCACTGTAACACTCTGATATACCCCACACCCCTCACTGTAACACTCTGATATACCCCGCACCCCTCACTGTAACACTGATATACCCCACACCCCTCACTGTAACACTCTGATATACCCCGCACCCCTCACTGTAACACTCTGATATACCCCACACCCCTCACTGTAACACTCTGATATACCCCGCACCCCTCACTGTAACACTCTGATATACCCCACACCCCTCACTGTAACACTCTGATATACCCCACACCCCTCACTGTAACACTCTGATATACCCCACACCCCTCACTGTAACACTCTGATATACCCCACACCCCTCACTGTAACACTGATATACCCCACACCCCTCACTGTATCACTTTGATATATCCCACACCCCTCACTGTAACACTCTGATATATCCCACACCCCTCACTGTAACACTCTGATATACCCCGCACCCCTCACTGTAACACTCTGATATATCCCGCACCCCTCACTGTAACACTGATATACCCCACACCCCTCACTGTAACACTCTGATATACCCCACACCCCTCACTGTAACACTCTGATATACCCCACACCCCTCACTGTAACACTCTGATATACCCCACACCCCTCACTGTAACACTCTGATATACCCCACACCCCTCACTGTAACACTCTGATATACCCCACACCCCTCACTGTAACACTCTGATATACCCCACACCCCTCACTGTAACACTCTGATATACCCCACACCCCTCACTGTAACACTCTGATATACCCCACACCCCTCACTGTAACACTCTGATATACCCCACACCCCTCACTGTAACACTCTGATATACCCCACACCCCTCACTCTAACACACTCTGCTACATTTTGGTTCTCTGGGATTGGCTGTGATATTTAATTTGCTAAGTGCTTGTGTCTCTGGCCTGTCCCTGCCCAGGCTGTGAAATGGTATCTGCGATCTGCTGACTGTGATGGGGGGAGAATGGGCAGGTTCTGTCATGTGGTGGGGCAGTGGATTCTGGTGGTGATTTAAGTTAAGGAATCTTTATTGTTGGAGGTGGGAGAGACTTATGGAGGTGTTGAACAGGGGTGGGGAGCAGGGTCTAGTCTGGGGCTGGGTTGTGGGCTGGGGGTTAACTGGTTGTGTGTTCATGCAGCCTCTGGTCGCCTCTCCTGGACACTTTGAGTATTATCATGGGTCTAATTAACCTAACCACAGAGACAGGCCAAGAGGTAGAGGCACAGAATGTTCTGATTGTCAGTTCTGGGACTCTGAAGTCACAGAATGTACTGGTGCAGTTTGCAATGTTACTGCACTGTCAGAAATCCGATCGATGCAGGAGTCCAGGGAAGATTCATGTGTTTTTCTCATATTCGAAGTAGACAAGCAGTGAATCCCATTCGGTCCCGTTCTTTGTGAGTGTGTCTCAGCCCCAGCTCCTGCTGCCCACTGTGTGTGTGGACGCTGCCTGTGGGAAGTCTCTCCTGGTTGAATATCCCACTGGCACTCATTGTCTAGGCTCACACATTGCCCGTGGAACCTGTTCCCCAGCGAGGGTTAGCGCCGTGGAGGATGGGGGCAGTGGGGGGAGAGGATGGGGAGAAATATTAAACCAGGAAAGATACACCCACTCTTGTTGTTTGAACTCTGGCTGCTTACTCCACATAGATGGTGATAAAGGATGAGAAGGGATCGATCACCTCATCGGGATATTCTACAGACCACCTAATACTGGAAGGGAAGTGGAGGGTGGAATATGGAGGCAAATCTATGAACTGAGTGAAAGAACATCGAATAATAATCATAGGAGATTTCAACAACCTCCAAATAAACTGGCAAGAGGTCGGGAAAGGAGAAAAGGGGCTGGAGATTTTACAGTGTGTTCAGGACTCCTTTCTTACCCAGTACGTGAGAAGCCCAACAAGAGAGGAACCACTGCTGGATCCAGTAAAGGGAAACAAACCAGAGCAGATAAGAGAAGTAAGCGTAGGGGAACATCTAGGCAATAGCGATCATAACATAATAAAGTTTAAAATAATGATTGAGAAAGATATAAGACAAAGACCAAAGTAATAGATTGGAAAAAAGCTAATTTTGAGGGGATGAGAATGGAACTAGAGGGAGGTAAACTGGAAAAATATATCGACAAAGAGATAGAACAGGAGTGGGAAATATTTCAAACGGTGATCAATAGAGTTCAGGAGAAATATATTCCTCTAAAAAAACAAGAACAAACTGTCCAATAATGGAACACCATGGATGAATAAAGAGATACGGGTAAAATTAAAACTGAAGATAAAGGCAGACTCCAAGGACAGACAATAACGGAGAGGAGGGTGAAAGGGATGATGAAAAGGTTAGGAAGGATGTCAAAAAAACAATTAGGAAAGGAAAGAGGAACTCCGAATTTAAATTATCAAGGAATATAAAAAGAAACAGTAAATTATTCACAAATAACAAAAGGAAAATCAGGATAGGGACAGGGACAGGGCCACTCAGGGATGCAGACAATAAATTCACAGGTAGCGACAGCGAAAGGGCAGAAATATTAAATAGTTATTTTGCCTCAGTATTTACCAGGGAGACTAACGGGGTGGGCAGGACATTAGAAGAAAAGACCAAAAAAAATATCAAGACATTTACGATAGAAAGGGGGGAGATAATTGATAAACTGATCAAACTTAGAGAGGATCAAACCCCCAGTCCGGATAGATTGCATCCACAAATATTAAAATAAGTTAGAAGGAAATAGCAGAAACATTATTGGATATATAAACATTCATTAGAAAGGACTGACAGACAGCTAATGTGATTCCTACATTTAAAAAGGGAGACAGAGCAAGTCCTGGGAACTATAGACCAATTAGCTTAACATCGGTGGTAGGAAAGATAATGGAATCCTGATTCAAAGATGTAATAGAAAAACATCTAGAAACCGAAAATATAATAAAGAATAGTCAGCATGGATTTCAAAAGGGAAGGTCATGCTTGATAACCTTATTGAATTCTTTGAAGAAGGTGTAGACAAGGGCAATGCAGTAGATGTAAGGCCTTCGATAAGGAACCATATTGTAGACTCATGACTAAGGTCAGAGCATGTGGAATCAGGGAACAGGTAGCAGAATGGATAGCAAGCTGGCTACAAGTTGGAGTTTAGAAGAATGAGAGGTGATCTCAATGAAACATATAAGATTCTGAGGGGGCTTGACGGGGTAGATGCTGAAAAGGTGTTTCCCCTGGCTGGAGAATCTAAAACTAGGGGGCATAGTCTCAGGATAAGGGGTCGGTCATTTAAGACTGAGATGAGGAGGGATTTCTTCACTCAGAGGGTTGTGAATCTTTGGAATTCTCTACCCCAGAGAGCTATGGATGCTGAGTCGTTGAGTATATTCAAGGCTGAGATCGATGGATTTTTGGACTCTAGGGGAATCAAGGGATATGGGGATCGGGCAGGAAAGTGAAGTTGAGGTTGAAGATCAGCCATGATCTGATTGAATGGCGGAGCAGGCACGAGGGGCCGAATGGCCTACTCCTGCTCCTATTTCTTATGTTCTTATGTACAAAACAGAAAATAGAGAGTAGGGGTTAAGGGTAGCTACTCAGACTGGCAAAAGGTGGGAAGTGGGATCGGTGCTGGGACCACTGTTGTTCACCATTTACATAAACGATTTAGATTCAGGAATCTGAAGTACAATTTCAAATTGGGGGATATAATTAATACCGAGGAGGACTGCAACAAAATACAGGAAGACATTAATAAACTTGCAGAATGGGCGTGTAATTGGCAAATGAATTTCAATATAGGTAAGTGTGAGGTGGTGCATTTTGGTAGGAAGAATAAGGGGGAATTATGTTAAACTTGTATAGAACCTAGACAACACTTGGAGTATTGTGAACAGTTCTGGTCTCCATATTATAACAAGGATATAGAATCTCACATCACCGAAGGAGTAGTTGTGGAAAATACCATCGATACATTTAAGGGGAAGCTGGATAAACACATGAGGGAGAAAGGAATAGAAGGATATGCTGATAGGGAGGAAGGAGGCTCATGTGGAGCATAAACACCGGCATGGATCTGTTGGGCCGAATGGCCTGTTTCTGTGCTGTAAATTCTATGTAATTCTTGTTGTCCAGATGTGATTAGGAGCCAATCACCATCCAGCTGTCACTTCCAACATCATCAAAACGATTGGACGTCTCTGAGTGCATGACACGATCCCACAAATAACTGAGAGCAAGTTAACGGAACAGGAATCAATATTGTGAACACCAAAGGCTTGATCGCCATGTGGGTAAAGAACCAGTGGGGAGATGAGGAGAATGGTTTTTACGCAGCGAGTTGTTCTGATCTGGAATGTGCTGTCTGAAAGGGCGGTGGAAGCAGATTCAATAATAACTTTCACCAGGGAATTGGATAAATACTTGAAGGGGAGAAAATTTATAGGGTTATGGGGAAAAGGACTAATTGGGTAGCTCTTTGAAAGAGCCGGCACAGGTACGATGGGCCGAATGGCCTCCTTCGGTGATGTGAGATTCTACAATTCCAGTTGTTTTTCCTGCAATGTGTTTTCAATATTTACTCCAATGCAGTTATAAATACAGTCAGCCGCCGGGCTTGTCTGCCTTCCCTTCCTCTTTTACTGCTCATCCATAGCCACATTCCTTGCCTGGGGCTCTGTGTTTACCTCGACCCTGGCTCCAGTCTCTCGCTCTCTCTCTCTCTCTCCTATGCTGTCTTGCTTCGCGCTTGCTGTCAGACCACACCAAATTCCTTCATGTCTCTCATTTAATTGAAGAATCCAGCTCTGTGGCCAGTTCGACAGACCTGCAGACGGGGAGAGAGAGCGCCCACAGGGCAGCTCGAACACAGCCAGGAATCACGTTTGCACAGATTTAAGATCTATCATTGGAGGCATGGTCATGGCCACAAGGGGTCAATGGTGGGTTCCAGTCAGGGCCAACCACCAACTGTCAGTGAATTGTTCACAATTAAATGCATCATTGTGCTGTTTAAACCAATACCTGTCGCAATGATAAGGAACTGCACCAAAATATTTATCAATGAGAAGAGTTTTATTTAAAATCATTAGCAGTTTCTAACAAAAGTTTGATGTAAAAAGAAAACTACTAACTTTGGAGCCTAACATCAGTGGTAGGAAAATTATTGGAAAAAATTCTGAAGGACAAAATTAGTCTCCACTTGGAGAAGCAAGGATTAATCAGGGATAGTCAACATGGCTTTGTCAAGGGAAGATCATGTCTGACTAATTTGATTGAATTTTTTGAGGGGGTGACTAGGCGTGTGGATGAGGGTAACGCAGTGGATGTGGTATACATGGATTTCAGTAAGGCCTTCGATAAAGTCCCCCACAGGAGACTGGTCAAGAAGGTACGAGCCCATGGAATCCAGGGTGCCTTGGCACTTTGGATACAAAACTGGCTTAGTGGCAGAAGGCAGAGGGTGATGGTCGAAGGTTGTTTTTGTGACTGGAAGCCTGTGGCCAGTGGGGTACCACAGGGATCGGTGCTGGGTCCCTTGCTATTTGTGGTCTACATTAACGACTTGGTTATGAATGTAAAAGGTATGATCAGTAAGTTCGCTGATGATACAAAAATTGGTAGGGTGGTAAATAGCGAGGAGGATAGCCTCAGTCTGCAGGACGATATAGATGGGTTGGTCAGATGGGCGGAACAGTGGCAAATGGAATTTAACCCGGAAAAGTGCGAGGTGATGCACTTTGGAGGGACTAACAAGGCAAGGGAATACACAATGAATGGGAGGACCCTAGGCAAGACAGAGGGTCAGAGGGATCTTGGTGTGCAAGTTCACAGATCCCTGAAGGCGGCGGAACAGGTAGATAAGGTGGTAAAGAAGGCATTTGGGATACTTGCCTTTATTAGCCGAGGCATAGAATATAAGAGCAAGGAGGTTATGATGGAGCTGTATAAAACACTGGTTAGGCCACAGCTGGAGTACTGTGTGCAGTTCTGGTCGCCACACTACAGGAAGGATGTGATCGCTTTGGAGAGGGTGCAGAGGAGATTCACCAGGATGTTACCAGGGCTGGAGCGCTTCAGCTATGAAGAGAGACTGGGAAGATTGGGTTTGTTTTCCTTGGAGCAGAGGAGGCTGTGGGGGGACATGATTGAGGTGTACAAAATTATGAGGGGCATAGATAGGATGGATACTAAGGAGCTTTTTCCCTTCGTTGAGGGTTCTATAACAAGGGGACATAGATTCAAGGTAAAAGGCGGGAAGTTCAGAGGGGATTTGAGAAAGAACTTTTTCACCCAGAGGGTGGTTGGAGTCTGGAACTCAATGCCTGAGAGGGTTGTGGAGGCAGGAACCCTCACAACATTCAAGAAGCATTTGGATGAGCACTTGAAATGCCATAGCATACAAGGCTACGGACCAAATGCTGGAATATGGGATTAGATTAGACTGGGCTTGATGGCCGGCGCGGACACGATGGGCCGAAGGGCCTCTATCCGTGCTGTATAACTCGATGACTCTATGACTCTATGAAATAAAATACCTGAATCAGCCAGCCCGGCACAGAGACCCAGACACAAGGTCACAGGTTACCGCCCTGAATAACAGACCCAAGGTCACAGGTCACGGCCCCAGACACAATCAAAGGTCACGGCCCCAGCACCATACACAAGGACACAGGTCACATGTCATGGCCCTGAACAACAGGCACAAGTTCACAGGTCACGGCACTAACACCAGAACCATTAACATAGGTCACAGGTCGCAACCCCAGCACCAGACACAAGGACACAGGTCATGACCCCAGTACCAGCTACAAAGACACAGGTCATGACCCCACATCAGTCCCATTCCACACCTCACTCCCACTTCCAGTGTTTCTGTCCCCCCACCCTGTCCCGATTTCACTGATGGGAGGATGTTTGAAGGGTTTGGATCCCTGGATCCACCTCCTTAAATATTCACAGAGACAAAAAACAGTTTTCAGGGCAACTGTTGCAATCAAAATGAATGAAATCTCCCTCGATTAGTACAGGGGAGAAACACTCCCTCTTGCCCTGACCAGCGTTTGCTGAACCTGATTCTATTGACTAATCACCTCGCCCCTTGGATTGAGATTGTGCTGTGTCGGGCTCACAGTGTGACCTTGCTCCCTCCAGCTAGTTTCGAACATGGCAGCAGGCTTCACTTGTACACATCCTTTCAATTCCTGGCGTCGTGTTACACCCAGAAATGGTAAAAAAAAATCACATCCAGTAACAATGAAGGTGAATCAGAGGTTCGACTAATCGTTCACAAAGGTACACCTTGCTCCTCACCACCTCCCTGATTCTTTTACTCAGAATCCATTCAATCCTCGACCACTGGAAAAGGGGAATGTTTGTCTGTCTCTGGTTTATTCTGGGCACTCACTGAGACTACATTCCAGTATTCATCGTTGCATATTGCAATGAACCGTGCTCTATCGATATGATTATACTCTGTGCATCGCTAAACTCTCATCTCTCTGTCCTTCGAAGCTCCAAATCCCCCATCCTTCACATCCGTCCTCCTCCCTGCCTCCTCCTCGACCTGTCTCTCACTCGAACTCGTTCTTTCCCAGTACCTCAAAATTTTACCACCCCTCAGTCTCCATTTCTACAAGCGACAGGCTGGTACTTCACATCTCACACCCAGTGTCACTAATCCCAGCTCACACCCAGTGTCACTGATCCCAGCTCGCACCCAGTGTCACTAATCCCAGCTCACACCCAGTGTCACTGACCCCAGCTCACACCCAGTGTCACTGACCCCAGTTCACACCCAGTGTCACTGACCCCAGCTCACACCCAGTGTCACTGACCCCAGCTCACACTCAGTGTCACTAATCCCAGCTCACACCCAGTGTCTCTAATCCCAGCTCACACCCAGTGTCACTAATCCCAGCTCACACCCAGTGTCACTGACCCCAGCTCACACCCAGTATCACTGACCCCAGCTCACACCCAGTGTCACTGACCCCAACTCACACCCAGTGTCACTGATCCCAGCTCACACCCAGTTTCACTAATCCCAGCTCACACCCAGTGTCACTAATCCCAGCTCACACCCTGTGTCTTTATTGAAAAGAGCCCCAGCCTGTTCAATCTTTCCTGTTAGTTCGAACCTCTCAGTTCTGGTAACTGGTATTACTGAATATTTTTCCACATTGACCTGAATCTGCCTCTTATTCTCCCATCCCGTTGACAATCTCCTGCTGTTGTCCACAATTGTTCTGACAATTTCCTGTCTGGTGCCATCAGTAAATTCCGTGTCCAGGTCATTTATATGGATGATAAATAAGAGAGGCCCCAGCACACACCCATGTCAAACACCACTCACAATCTCGTTCCTTTCCCATCACCCTAGGACATTCTCCACTTGTATATTATGGGTTAATGTTCTGAGTCTGCCTCCCCCAATCTCACCTGCCCCCCAGCGTGTATCAGATAGTGGGGTACAGCCTGCGCAGAGGGACACACCCACTACTTTCTGGTGACGGGTGTGAGGGATCGAAATCTGATGTAGCCTCCAGAGTGCTGAAGCTTTGATTTTTGACTGTGTTTAGTTCAGAGTTTGCAAGTGATTTCAACCACCATCGTACTCCTCGGTCTGCTAACATGTTCAGGTACGTGACCAGGTGCTCCTCATAGCACAGATGGAACACTCACCAAAGCCCACTTAGAATGAGCCAAGGACAGAGAGCATTCACTGCACAACTGGTGTCCTTCACAGGAGAGAGACTGCACACCACAAATAATACAACATTCCAAGCTCTGTATTGTTGAAGCTACATGTCCGTCCATTACTGAGGTCACACCACATATCTCAGTGTTTGATTTCACTTCATTTACAATGGCAATAAAATCTCACACATGGAACATCAGATGAGTACAGGCTGGAATCTAATCGAGGGGTTCGGGGGGGTTTATATATAGAATAACAGATACCCGGGAGTGAGTTACAGGCTGGAATCTAATCGAGGGGTTCAGGGGGTTTATATATAGAATAACAGATACCCGGGAGTGAGTTACAGACTGGAATCTAATCGAGGGGTTCAGGGGGTTTATATATAGAATAACAGATACCCGGGAGTGAGTTACAGGCTGGAATCTAATCGAGGGGTTTGGGGGGTTTATATATAGAATAACAGATACCCGGGAGTGAGTTACAGGCTGGAATCTAATCGAGGGGTTTGGGGGGTTTATATATAGAATAACAGATACCCGGGAGTGAGTTTTAGGCTGGAATCCAATCGAGGGGTTCGGGGGGTTTATATATAGAATAACAGATACCCGGGAGTGAGTTACAGGCTGGAATCTAATCGAGGGGTTCGGGGGGTTTATATATAGAATAACAGATACCCGGGAGTGAGCTACAGGCTGGAATCTAATCGAGGGGTTCGGGGGGTTTATATATAGAATCACAGATACCTGGGAGTGAGTTACAGGCTGGAATCTAATCGAGGGGTTCGGGGGGTTTATATATAGAATAACAGATACCCGGGAGTGAGTTTTAGGCTGGAATCTAATCGAGGGGTTCGGGGGGTTTATATATAGAATCACACAGGGGGAAAGTCATCACCTTCAGGGGAGGGGGGAGAGAATTGGGAATAATATTATGCAATGAGACGTTGAATGTTTGTATTTCTGGATATATATTTGGAAATGAATGGGATGATTTGCGGGTTGTTTTGTGCTGACAGTGGTCGGGTTTGTGAGTAGTGGAGATCTATAACTGTTTTATTCAGCCCTCGGTAGGGAGCCAGCCGGCCAGACAGACCCTTTCTTTAACTCACGCATCCATTGCAGATTTTATTGAATGTAATGTTTTCGGACTTTGTTATTTTTCAGCCCCTCAAATCCTTGGCCTGTTAAAGCTGACTGATCATTTGTTTGAGTAAATTCCAGATCGGTATTCATCGAACTGCTGCTAAAACACTGTCTCCTGTGTGCTGTTTACGATAGGCTGTAAACGCTGGGGTAATTATCACACACACCGAACCATGCTTCTCCTCTCCCTCTCCACCTCCTGCCGATACGACCTGAACTCCAGTAACCTCGCCTACCTTCATTAACAGCCTCTCTTTTACAAGGCTATGCCCTCAGGTTACTGCACTCACTTGAACAAGGCAGTGTTTTGCTGCTCTTTCCCCCCAGCAGCACTGTGACTTGCTTGTTGTAATCTCGCAAACCTAATTATTGCACCAATGATGTTATTCACAGTCGGGGCTCTGCCTGGATTTGAGTCGGGGGGAACTCGCCAAGGTTTCCCGTCAGACAGGAGCCAGTGAATTCGGGTAACTTGTGGCTTTTTATTCATTCATTCTGGGGATGTGGACGTCACTGGCAAGTCCGGCATTTATTGCCCACCCCTAGTTGGTGAGACGACTGAGGGGCTTGCTCGGCCAACATTGGTGTGGGACTGGAGTCACATATAGGCCCAGACCGGGTAAGGACAGCAGGTTTCTCTCTCTAAAGGACATTAGTGACCAGTTTATGACAATGTGACAGCTTCACAGTCACTTTTACTGAGACTAGATTTTCATTTCCAGATTTTTTTACACTGAATTCAAATTCTCAAACTGCCACAATGGGATTTGAACTCACGTTTTCTGGATTATTAGTCCAATCACAGAACCCCTACACTACCCTGTTTAAGCAACTGCTTAAATGATCTACCGGCTCCTCACTGTGTCCAGTTCAAAAACAAAGTACATTTGTCACCTGTCTCTTATCCAAGCGTGTCAGAAGAACATAAGAAATGGGAGCAGGAGTAGGCCATTCGGCCCCTCGAGCCTGCTCCACCATTCAATAAGATCAAGGCTGATCTTCGACCTCAACTCCACCTTCCCGCCTGATCCCCATATCCCTTGATTCCCCTAGAGTCCAAATATCGATCCATCTCAGTCTTGAATATATTCAATGCCTCAGCATTCACAGCTCTCAGGGGTAGAGAATTCCAAAGATTCACAGCCCTCTGAGTGAAGAAATTCCTCCTCATCTCAGTCTTAAATGTCCGACCCCTTATCCTGAGACTATGCCCCCTAGTTCTAGACTCTCCAGCCATGGGAAACAGCCTCTCAGCATCTACCCTGTCAAACCTCCTCAGAGTCTTATATGTTTCGATGAGATCATCTCTCATTCTTCTAAACTCCAGAGAGTGTAGGCCCATTCTACTCAATCTCTCCTCACAGGACAACCCTCTCATCCCAGGAATTAATCTAGTGAACCTTCTCTGCACCGCCTCTAAGGCAAGTATATCCTTCCTTAGATAAGGAGACCAAAACTGTACACAGTACTCCAGAGCTGCTTCCCCCTGTTTGCCCTATTGTTCTCCCTTCCTCTCTTGCCATGGTTCCCACTGGGATACAGGTCCCACAGCCTCTCACTGGGATACAGGTCCCACAGCCTCCCACTGGGATACAGGTCCCACAGTGTCCCACTGGGATACAGGTCCCACAGTGTCCCACTGGGATACAGGTCCCACAGTCTCTCACTGGGATACAGGTCCCACAGTCTCTCACTGGGATACAGGTCCCACAGTGTCCCACTGGGATACAGGTCCCACAGTCTCTCACCGGGATACAGGTCCCACAGTCTCCCACTGGGATACAGGTCCCAGTCTCCCACTGGGATACAGGTCCCACAGTCTCCCACTGGGATACAGGTCCCACAGTCTCCCACTGGGATACAGGTCCCACAGTCTCTCACCGGGATACAGGTCCCACAGTCTCCCACTGGGATACAGGTCCCACAGTCTCCCACTGGGATACAGGTCCCACAGCCTCCCACTGGGATACAGGTCCCACAGTCTCTCACTGGGATACAGGTCCCACAGTCTCCCACTGGGATACAGGTCCCACAGTCTCCCACTGGGATACAGGTCCCACAGTGTCCCACTGGGATACAGGTCCCACAGTCTCCCACTGGGATACAGGTCCCACAGTCTCCCACTGGGATACAGGTCCCACAGTCTCTCACTGGGATACAGGTCCCACAGTCTCCCACCGGGATACAGGTCCCACAGTGTCCCACTGGGATACAGGTCCCACAGTCTCCCACTGGGATACAGGTCCCACAGTCTCCCACTGGGATACAGGTCCCACAGTCTCTCACTGGGATACAGGTCCCACAGTCTCTCACTGGGATACAGGTCCCACAGTCTCCCACTGGGATACAGGTCCCACAGTCTCCCACTGGGATACAGGTCCCACAGTCTCCCACTGGGATACAGGTCCCACAGTGTCCCACTGGGATACAGGTCCCACAGCCTCCCACTGGGATACAGGTCCCACAGTCTCTCACCGGGATACAGGTCCCACAGTCTCCCACTGGGATACAGGTCCCACAGTCTCTCACCGGGATACAGGTCCCACAGTCTCTCACCGGGATACAGGTCCCACAGTCTCCCACTGGGATACAGGTCCCACAGTCTCCCACTGGAATACAGGTCCCACAGTCTCCCACTGAGATACAGGTCCCACAGTCTCCCACTGAGATACAGGTCCCACAGCCTCCCACTGGGATACAGGTCCCACAGTCTCCCACTGAGATACAGGTCCCACAGTGTCCCACTGGGATACAGGTCCCACAGTCTCCCACTGGGATACAGGTCCCACAGTCTCCCACTGGGATACAGGTCCCACAGTCTCCCACTGAGATACAGGTCCCACAGTCTCCCACTGAGATACAGGTCCCACAGTGTCCCACTGGGATACAGGTCCCACAGTCTCCCACTGGGATACAGGTCCCACAGTCTCCCACTGGGATACAGGTCCCACAGTCTCCCACTGGGATACAGGTCCCACAGCCTCCCACTGGGATACAGGTCCCACAGTCTCCCACTGAGATACAGGTCCCACAGTCTCCCACTGGGATACAGGTCCCACAGTGTCCCACTGGGATACAGGTCCCACAGTCTCCCACTGGGATACAGGTCCCACAGTCTCTCACTGGGATACAGGTCCCACAGTCTCTCACTGGGATACAGGTCCCACAGTCTCTCACTGGGATACAGGTCCCACAGTCTCTCACTGGGATACAGGTCCCACAGCCTCCCACTGGGATACAGGTCCCACAGTCTCCCACTGGGATACAGGTCCCACAGTCTCCCACTGAGATACAGGTCCCACAGTGTCCCACCGGGATACAGGTCCCACAGTCTCCCACTGGGATACAGGTCCCACAGTCTCCCACTGGGATACAGGTCCCACAGTCTCTCACTGGGATACAGGTCCCACAGTCTCCCACCGGGATACAGGTCACACAGTCTCCCACTGGGATACAGGTCCCACAGTCTCCCACTGGGATACAGGTCCCACAGTCTCCCACTGGGATACAGGTCCCACAGTCCCTCACTGGGATACAGGTCCCACAGCCTCCCACTGGGATACAGGTCCCACAGTCTCCCACTGGGATACAGGTCCCACAGTGTCCCACTGAGATACAGGTCCCACAGCCTCCCACTGGGATACAGGTCCCACAGTCTCCCACTGAGATACAGGTCCCACAGTGTCCCACCGGGATACAGGTCCCACAGTCTCCCACTGGGATACAGGTCCCAGTCTCCCACTGGGATACAGGTCCCACAGTCTCCCACTGGGATACAGGTCCCACAGTGTCCCACTGGGATACAGGTCCCACAGCCTCCCACTGGGATACAGGTCCCACAGTCTCCCACTGAGATACAGGTCCCACAGTCTCTCACTGGGATACAGGTCCCACAGTCTCTCACCGGGATACAGGTCCCACAGTGTCCCACCGGGATACAGGTCCCACAGTCTCCCACTGGGATACAGGTCCCACAGTCTCTCACTGGGATACAGGTCCCACAGCCTCCCACTGGGATACAGGTCCCACAGCCTCCCACTGGGATACAGGTCCCACAGTGTCCCACCGGGATACAGGTCCCACAGTGTCCCACCGGGATACAGGTCCCACAGCCTCCCACTGGGATACAGGTCCCACAGTCTCCCACTGGGATACAGGTCCCACAGTCTCCCACTGGGATACAGGTCCCACAGTCTCCCACTGGGATACAGGTCCCACAGTCTCCCACTGGGATACAGGTCCCACAGTCCCTCACTGGGATACAGGTCCCACAGTCCCTCACTGGGATACAGGTCCCACAGTCTCCCACTGGGATACAGGTCCCACAGTGTCCCACTGGGATACAGGTCCCACAGCCTCCCACTGGGATACAGGTCCCACAGTCTCCCACTGGGATACAGGTCCCACAGTCTCCCACTGGGATACAGGTCCCACAGCCTCCCACTGGGATACAGGTCCCACAGTCTCCCACTGGGATACAGGTCCCACAGTCTCTCACTGGGATACAGGTCCCACAGTCTCTCACTGGGATACAGGTCCCACAGTCTCCCACTGGGATACAGGTCCCACAGTCTCTCACTGGGATACAGGTCCCACAGTCTCCCACTGGGATACAGGTCACACAGTCTCCCACTGGGATACAGGTCCCACAGTCTCTCACCGGGATACAGGTCCCACAGTCTCCCACTGGAATACAGGTCCCACAGTCTCTCACCGGGATACAGGTCCCACAGTCTCCCACTGGGATACAGGTCCCACAGTCTCCCACTGGGATACAGGTCCCACAGTCCCTCACTGGGATACAGGTCCCACAGTCTCCCACTGGGATACAGGTCCCACAGCCTCTCACTGGGATACAGGTCCCACAGTCTCCCCTGGGATACAGGTCCCACAGTCTCCCACTGGGATACAGGTCCCACAGTCTCCCCTGGGATACAGGTCCCACAGTCTCCCCTGGGATACAGGTCCCACAGTCTCCCCTGGGATACAGGTCCCACAGTCTCCCACTGGGATACAGGTCCCACAGTCTCTCACTGGGATACAGGTCCCACAGTCCCTCACTGGGATACAGCTCCCACAGTCTCCCCTGGGATCGGACTGCTCTCCACTCGCCTGCCCCAGTGACCATGTGGTGAGAGTGAGTTGTAGAGCAGATGGGGCCTCCAAATGGTGATTTTGTGCAGGGACCCCGGCTGATATTTAAACCACTGACCAATCAGAGGAGTATATAATCATAATATCATAATATGTTACAGCACAGAAGGAGGCCATTCGGCCCATCGGGCCTGTGCCGGCTCTTTGAAAGAGCTATTCAATTAATCCCACTCCCCCCTGCTCTTTCCCCATAACCCTGTAAATTTCTTCCCCTGCGAATATTTATCCAATTCCCTGCTGAAAGTTATTTTTGAATCTACTTCCACCGCCCTTTCAGGCAGCGCATTCCAGATCAGAACAACTCGCTGCGTTAAAAACCATTCTCCTCATCTCCCCACTGGTTCTTTTGCCAATTACCTTAAATCCGTGTCCTCTGGTTACCGACCCTCCGCCACTGGAAACAGTTTCTCCTTATTCGCAAGGGAATACTCAATAAATGGGAGGATACTGAGAGGTGTAGAGGAAGTGGGGACCTTGGAGTGCATGTCCACAGATCCCAGAAGGTAGCAGGACAGGGAGATAAGGTGGTTAAGAAGGCATATGGAATACTTTCCTTTATTAGCCGAGGCATAGAATATAAGAGCAGGGAGGTTATGCTGGAACTGTATAAAACATTGGTTAGGCCACAGCTTGAGTACTGTGTACAGTTCTGGTCACCACATTACAGGAAGGATGTGATTGCACTAGAGAGGGTACAGAGGAGATTTACAAGGATGTTGCCAGGGCTGGAGAATTTTAGCTATGAGGTGAGATTGAACAGGCTGGAGTTGTTTTCTTTGGAACAGAGGAGGCTGAGGGGTGATTTGATTGAGGTATAAAATTATGAGGGGCCTAGATAGAGTGGATAGGAAGGACCTATTTCCCATAGCAGAGAGGTCAATAACCAGGGGGCATAGATTTAAAGTAATTGGGAGAAGGATTAGAGGGGAGCTGAGGAGAAATGTTTTCACCCAGAGGGTGGTGGGGGTCTGGAACTCACTGCCTGAGAGGGTGGGAGAGGCAGAAACCCTCAACTCATTTAAAAAGTACCTGGATGTGCACCTGAAGTGCCGCGACCTACAGGGCCACGGACCAAATGCGGGAAAGTGGGATTAGGTTGGGTGGCTCATTTCTCAGCCAGCGCGGACACGATGGGCCGAATGGCCTCCTTCTGTGCCATAAATTTTCTATGATTCTATGATTCTACTCTGTCAAAACCGTTCATGATTTTGAACACCTCTATCAAATCTCCTCTTAACCTTCTCTGCTCTAAGGAGAACAATCCCAGCTTCTCCAGTCTCTCCACATAACTGAAGTCCCTCATCCCTGGTACCATTCTGGTAAATCTCTTCTATACCCTTTCTAAACCCTCGCCATCCCGAAAGAGTGGTACCCAGGATTGAACACAATACTCCAGTGTTATATAAAGATTTAGCATAACTTCCTTGCTTTTGTACTCTATGCCTCCGTTAATAAAGCCCACGATCCCATTTGCTTTTTTAACAATCTTCTCAACTTGTCCTGCCACCTTCAAAGATTTGTGTACATATACTCCAAGGTCTCTAAGTTCCTGCACCCCCTTTAAATTTGTCTGGGAGTGGGTCAGGGTCCGAGAGTGGGTCAGAGTCCGGGAGTGGGTCAGTGTATGGGAGTGGGTCAGTGACCGGGAGTGGGTCAGGGTCCGAGAGTGGGTCAGAGTCCGGGAGTGGGTTTGTGTCCGGGAGTGGGTCAGTGTATGGGAGTGGGTCAGTGTCCGGGAGTGGGTCGGTGTCCGGGAGTGGGTCAGTGTATGGGAGTGGGTCAGTGTATGGGAGTGGGTCAGTGTCCGGGAGTGGGTCTGTGTCCGGGAGTGGGTCAGTGTATGGGAGTGGGTCAGTGTCCGGGAGTGGGTCGGTGTCCGGGAGTGGGTCGGTGTCCGGGAGTGGGTCGGTGTCTGGGAGTGGGTCGGTGTCTGGGAGTGGGTCTGTGTCTGGGAGTGGGTCTGTGTCCGGGAGTGGGTCAGTGTCCGGGAGTGGGTCGGTGTCCGGGAGTGGGTCGGTGTCCGTGAGTGGGTCGGTGTCCGTGAGTGGGTCGGTGTCCGGGAGTGGGTCGGTGTCCGGGAGTGGGTCGGTGTCCGGGAGTGGGTCGGTGTCTGGGAGTGGGTCTGTGTCTGGGAGTGGGTCTGTGTCCGGGAGTGGGTCAGTGTATGGGAGTGGGTCAGTGTCCGGGAGTGGGTCGGTGTCCGGGAGTGGGTCGGTGTCCGTGAGTGGGTCGGTGTCCGGGAGTGGGTCAGTGTATGGGAGTGGGTCAATGTCTGGGAGTGGGTCTGTGTCTGGGAGTGGGTCTGTGTCCGGGAGTGGGTCGGTGTCCGGGAGTGGGTCGGTGTCCGGGAGTGGGTCGGTGTCCGGGAGTGGGTCGGTGTCCGGGAGTGGGTCGGTGTCCGGGAGTGGGTCGGTGTCCGGGAGTGGGTCGGTGTCCGGGAGTGGGTCAGTGTCCGGGAGTGGGTCGGTGTCCGGGAGTGGGTCGGTGTCCGGGAGTGGGTCAGAGTCCGGGAGTGGGTCGGTGTCCGGGAGTGGGTCGGTGTCCGGGAGTGGGTCGGTGTCCGGGAGTGGGTCTGTGTCCGGGAGTGGGTCGGTGTCCGGGAGTGGGTCGGTGTCCGGGAGTGGGTCGGTGTCAGGGAGTGGGTCGGTGTCTGGGAGTGGGTCGGTGTCTGGGAGTGGGTCGGTGTCCGGGAGTGGGTCGGTGTCCGGGAGTGGGTCGGTGTCTGGGAGTGGGTCCGTGTCTGGGAGTGGGTCAGTGTCTGGGAGTGGGTCAGTGTCTGGGAGTGGGTCTGTGTCTGGCAGTGGGTCTGTGTCTGGCAGTGGGTCTGTGTCTGGCAGTGGGTCTGTGTCTGGGAGTGGGTCGGTGTCCGGGAGTGGGTCGGTGTCCGGGAGTGGGTCAATGTCTGGGAGTGGGTCGGTGTCTGGGAGTGGGTCAATGTCTGGGAGTGGGTCGGTGTCCGGGAGTGGGTCGGTGTCCGGGAGTGGGTCGGTGTCCGGGAGTGGGTCAGAGTCCGGGAGTGGGTCGGTGTCCGGGAGTGGGTCAGAGTCCGGGAGTGGGTCGGTGTCCGGGAGTGGGTCGGTGTCCGGGAGTGGGTCGGTGTCCGGGAGTGGGTCAATGTCTGGGAGTGGGTCGGTGTCTGGGAGTGGGTCAATGTCTGGGAGTGGGTCGGTGTCTGGGAGTGGGTCGGTGTCTGGGAGTGGGTCAGTGTCCGGGAGTGGGTCAGTGTCTGGGAGTGGGTCACTGTCCGGGAGTGGGTCAGAGTCCGGGAGTGGGTCGGTGTCCGGGAGTGGGTCAGAGTCCGGGAGTGGGTCGGTGTCCGGGAGTGGGTCGGTGTCCGGGAGTGGGTCGGTGTCCGGGAGTGGGTCAATGTCTGGGAGTGGGTCGGTGTCTGGGAGTGGGTCAATGTCTGGGAGTGGGTCGGTGTCTGGGAGTGGGTCGGTGTCTGGGAGTGGGTCAGTGTCCGGGAGTGGGTCAGTGTCTGGGAGTGGGTCACTGTCCGGGAGTGGGTCGGTGTCTGGGAGTGGGTCGGTGTCCGGGAGTGGGTCGGTGTCCGGGAGTGGGTCGGTGGGTCGGTGTCTGGGATTGGGTCGGTGTCTGGGAGTGGGTCGGTGTCCGGGAGTGGGTCGGTGTCCGGGAGTGGGTCGGTGTCTGGGAGTGGGTCGGTGTCTGGGAGTGGGTCCGTGTCTGGGAGTGGGTCTGTGTCTGGCAGTGGGTCTGTGTCTGGCAGTGGGTCTGTGTCTGGCAGTGGGTCTGTGTCTGGGAGTGGGTCGGTGTCCGGGAGTGGGTCGGTGTCCGGGAGTGGGTCGGTGTCCGGGAGTGGGTCGGTGTCCGGGAGTGGGTCGGTGTCTGGGAGTGGGTCGGTGTCCGGGAGTGGGTCGATGTCCGGGAGTGGGTCAGTGTCTGGGAGTGGGTCGGTGTCCGGGAGTGGGTCGGTGTCCGGGAGTGGGTCAGTGTCTGGGAGTGGGTCGGTGTCTGGAGTGGGTCAGTGTCCGGGAGTGGGTCAGTGTCCGGGAGTGGGTCAGTGTCTGGGAGTGGGTCACTGTCCGGGAGTGGGTCGGTGTCTGGGAGTGGGTCGGTGGGTCGGTGTCTGGGAGTGGGTCAGTGTCCGGGAGTGGGTCGGTGTCTGGGAGTGGGTCGGTGTCTGGGAGTGGGTCGGTGTCTGGGAGTGGGTCTGTGTCCGGGAGTGGGTCGGTGTCCGGGAGTGGGTCGGTGGGTCGGTGTCTGGGATTGGGTCGGTGTCTGGGAGTGGGTCGGTGTCCGGGAGTGGGTCAGTGTCCGGGAGTGGGTCGGTGTCCGGGAGTGGGTCAGTGTCTGGGAGTGGGTCGGTGTCTGGGAGTGGGTCGGTGTCTGGGAGTGGGTCGGTGTCTGGGAGTGGGTCGGTGTCTGGGAGTGGGTCTGTGTCTGGGAGTGGGTCTGTGTCTGGGAGTGGGTCGGTGTCCGGGAGTGGGTCAGTGTCTGGGAGTGGGTCGGTGGGTCGGTGTCTGGGAGTGGGTCGGTGTCTGGGAGTGGGTCGGTGTCTGGGAGTGGGTCGGTGTCTGGGAGTGGGTCGGTGTCTGGGAGTGGGTCATTGTCTGGGAGTGGGTCGGTGTCTGGGAGTGGGTCGGTGTCTGGGAGTGGGTCATTGTCTGGGAGTGGGTCGGTGTCTGGGAGTGGGTCTGTGTCCGGGAGTGGGTCAGAGTCCGGGAGTGGGTCTGTGTCCGGGAGTGGGTCTGTGTCCGGGAGTGGGTCGGTGTCCGGGAGTGGGTCATTGTCTGGGAGTGGGTCGGTGTCTGGGAGTGGGTCTGTGTCCGGGAGTGGGTCAGAGTCCGGGAGTGGGTCTGTGTCCGGGAGTGGGTCTGTGTCCGGGAGTGGGTCGGTGTCTGGGAGTGGGTCATTGTCTGGGAGTCGGTCGGTGTCTGGGAGTGGGTCTGTGTCCGGGAGTGGGTCAGAGTCCGGGAGTGGGTCTGTGTCCGGGAGTGGGTCTGTGTCCGGGAGTGGGTCGGTGTCCGGGAGTGGGTCGGTGTCTGGGAGTGGGTCGGTGTCTGGGAGTGGGTCAGTGTCTGGGAGTGGGTCAGTGTCTGGGAGTGGGTCGGTGGGTCTGCGTCTGGGAGTGGGTCGGTGTCTGGGAGTGGGTCATTGTCTGGGAGTGGGTCGGTGTCTGGGAGTGGGTCGATGTCCGGGAGTGGGTCAGTGTCTGGGAGTGGGCCGGTGTCTGGGAGTGGGTTGGTGTCTGGGAGTGGGTCATTGTCTGGGAGTGGGTCGGTGTCTGGGAGTGGGTCATTGTCTGGGAGTGGGTCATTGTCTGGGAGTGGGTCGGTGTCCGGGAGTGGGTCAGTGTCTGGGAGTGGGTCGGTGTCTGGGAGTGGGTCGGTGTCCGGGAGTGGGTCGGTGTCCGGGAGTGGGTCAGTGTCTGGGAGTGGGTCGGTGTCTGGGAGTGGGTCGGTGTCTGGGAGTGGGTCAGTGTCTGGGAGTGGGTCAGTGTCTGGGAGTGGGTCACTGTCCGGGAGTGGGTCGGTGTCTGGGAGTGGGTCAGTGTCCGGGAGTGGGTCAGTGTCTGAGAGTGGGTCACTGTCCGGGAGTGGGTCGGTGTCTGGGAGTCGGTCGGTGGGTCGGTGTCTGGGAGTGGGTCAGTGTCCGGGAGTGGGTCAGTGTCTGGGAGTGGGTCACTGTCCGGGAGTGGGTCGGTGTCTGGGAGTCGGTCGGTGGGTCGGTGTCTGGGAGTGGGTCAGTGTCCGGGAGTGGGTCAGTGTCTGGGAGTGGGTCGGTGTCCGGGAGTGGGTCGGTGTCCGGGAGTGGGTCGGTGTCCGGGAGTGGGTCGGTGTCTGCGAGTGGGTCGGTGTCCGGGAGTGGGTCCGTGTCCGGGAGTGGGTCGGTGTCCGGGAGTGGGTCGGTGTCTGGGAGTGGGTCGGTGTCCGGGAGTGGGTCGGTGTCCGGGAGTGGGTCGGTGTCTGGGAGTGGGTCGGTGTCTGGGAGTGGGTCGGTGTCTGGGAGTGGGTCAGTGTCTGGGAGTGGGTCTGTGTCTGGCAGTGGGTCTGTGTCTGGCAGTGGGTCTGTGTCTGGGAGTGGGTCGGTGTCTGGGAGTGGGTCAGTGTCTGGCAGTGGGTCAGTGTCTGGCAGTGGGTCAGTGTCTGGCAGTGGGTCTGTGTCTGGGAGTGGGTCGGTGTCTGGGAGTGGGTCGGTGTCTGGGAGTGGGTCGGTGTCTGGGAGTGGGTCGGTGTCCGGGAGTGGGTCGGTGTCCGGGAGTGGGTCAATGTCTGGGAGTGGGTCGGTGTCTGGGAGTGGGTCTGTGTCTGGGAGTGGGTCTGTGTCTGGGAGTGGGTCAGTGTCTGGGAGTGGGTCGGTGGGTCGGTGTCTGGGAGTGGGTCAGTGTCCGGGAGTGGGTCGGTGTCTGGGAGTGGGTCTGTGTCTGGGAGTGGGTCTGTGTCTGGGAGTGGGTCTGTGTCTGGGAGTGGGTCGGTGTCCGGGAGTGGGTCGGTGGGTCGGTGTCTGGGATTGGGTCGGTGTCTGGGAGTGGGTCGGTGTCCGGGAGTGGGTCAGTGTCCGGGAGTGGGTCGGTGTCCGGGAGTGGGTCAGTGTCTGGGAGTGGGTCGGTGTCTGGGAGTGGGTCGGTGTCTGGGAGTGGGTCTGTGTCTGGGAGTGGGTCTGTGTCTGGGAGTGGGTCGGTGTCCGGGAGTGGGTCAGTGTCTGGGAGTGGGTCGGTGGGTCGGTGTCTGGGAGTGGGTCGGTGTCTGGGAGTGGGTCGGTGTCTGGGAGTGGGTCGGTGTCTGGGAGTGGGTCATTGTCTGGGAGTGGGTCGGTGTCTGGGAGTGGGTCGGTGTCTGGGAGTGGGTCATTGTCTGGGAGTGGGTCGGTGTCTGGGAGTGGGTCGGTGTCTGGGAGTGGGTCATTGTCTGGGAGTGGGTCGGTGTCTGGGAGTGGGTCGGTGTCTGGGAGTGGGTCTGTGTCCGGGAGTGGGTCAGAGTCCGGGAGTGGGTCGGTGTCCGGGAGTGGGTCGGTGTCTGGGAGTGGGTCATTGTCTGGGAGTGGGTCGGTGTCTGGGAGTGGGTCTGTGTCCGGGAGTGGGTCAGAGTCCGGGAGTGGGTCTGTGTCCGGGAGTGGGTCGGTGTCCGGGAGTGGGTCGGTGTCCGGGAGTGGGTCGGTGTCTGGGAGTGGGTCAGTGTCCGGGAGTGTGTCTGTGTCTGGGAGTGGGTCACTGTCCGGGAGTGGGTCAGTGTCCGGGAGTGGGTCAGTGTCCGGGAGTGTGTCTGTGTCTGGGAGTGGGTCGGTGTCCGGGAGTGGGTCGGTGTCTGGGAGTGGGTCAGTGTCTGGGAGTGGGTCACTGTCCGGGAGTGGGTCGGTGTCTGGGAGTGGGTCAGTGTCCGGGAGTGGGTCAGTGTCTGAGAGTGGGTCAGTGTCCGGGAGTGTGTCTGTGTCTGGGAGTGGGTCACTGTCCGGGAGTGGGTCAGTGTCCGGGAGTGGGTCAGTGTCCGGGAGTGTGTCTGTGTCTGGGAGTGGGTCGGTGTCCGGGAGTGGGTCGGTGTCTGGGAGTGGGTCAGTGTCTGGGAGTGGGTCACTGTCCGGGAGTGGGTCGGTGTCTGGGAGTGGGTCAGTGTCCGGGAGTGGGTCAGTGTCTGAGAGTGGGTCACTGTCTGGGAGTGGGTCTGTGTCTGGGAGTGGGTCAGAGTCCGGGAGTGTGTCTGTGTCTGGGAGTGGGTCGGTGTCCGGGAGTGGGTCGGTGTCTGGGAGTGGGTCAGTGTCTGGGAGTGGGTCACTGTCCGGGAGTGGGTCGGTGTCTGGGAGTGGGTCAGTGTCCGGGAGTGGGTCAGTGTCTGAGAGTGGGTCACTGTCTGGGAGTGGGTCGGTGTCTGGGAGTCGGTCGGTGGGTCGGTGTCCGGGAGTGGGTCAGTGTCCGGGAGTGGGTCAGTGTCTGGGAGTGGGTCACTGTCCGGGAGTGGGTCGGTGTCTGGGAGTCGGTCGGTGGGTCAGTGTCTGGGAGTGGGTCAGTGTCCGGGAGTGGGTCAGTGTCTGGGAGTGGGTCGGTGTCCGGGAGTGGGTCGGTGTCCGGGAGTGGGTCGGTGTCTGGGAGTGGGTCGGTGTCCGGGAGTGGGTCAGTGTCCGGGAGTGGGTCGGTGTCTGGGAGTGGGTCGGTGTCTGGGAGTGGGTCGGTGTCTGGGAGTGGGTCAGTGTCTGGGAGTGGGTCAGTGTCTGGGAGTGGGTCGGTGGGTCGGTGTATGGGAGTGGGTCAGTGTCTGGGAGTGGGTCGGTGGGTCAGTGTCTGGGAGTGGGTCGGTGTCAGGGAGTGGGTCGGTGTTTGGGAGTGGGTCATTGTCTGGGAGTGGGTCGGTGTCCGGGAGTGGGTCATTGTCTGGGAGTGGGTCAGAGTCCGGGAGTGGGTCGGTGTCCGGGAGTGGGTCGGTGTCTGGGAGTGGGTCAGTGACTGGGAGTGGGTCGGTGTCTGGGAGTGGGTCAGTGTCTGGGAGTGGGTCGGTGTCTGGGAGTGGGTCGGTGTCCGGGAGTGGGTCGGTGTCCGGGAGTGGGTCGGTGTCCGGGAGTGGGTCCGTGTCCGGGAGTGGGTCCGTGTCTGGGAGTGGGTCCGTGTCTGGGAGTGGGTCCGTGTCTGGGAGTGGGTCAGTGTCTGGGAGTGGGTCAGTGTCCGGGAGTGGGTCGGTGGGTCGGTGTCTGGGAGTGGGTCGGTGTCTGGGAGTGGGTCTGTGTCCGGGAGTGGGTCGTTGTCAGGGAGTGGGTCGGTGGGTCGGTGTCTGGGAGTGGGTCGGTGGGTCGGTGTCTGGGAGTGGGTCGGTGTCTGGGAGTGGGTCGGTGGGTCGGTGTCTGGGAGTGGGTCGGTGTCTGGGAGTGGGTCGGTGGGTCGGTGTCTGGGAGTGGGTCTGTGTCCGGGAGTGGGTCGGTGTCTGGGAGTGGGTCGGTGTCTGGGACTGAGTCTGTGTCCGGGAGTAGGTCAGTTTCCGGGAGTGGGTAATTCAGGAGAATGGTTGAGGTGGTTTTAATCGTGCTGCTCTGCGATTGTCCTCAGTGAGTTCTCAATCTGCCCACAGCTGCTGTAAATGTCATTTGTTTATTGTGTTGTAAAAGATAGTGGAGTTGGAACAATAAAATGTAAATTATTCTGCTGTGGCTGCGATCAGATTGCCTCAGTGGACACTCTGTGTCTCTCTGTAAAAGAAGATATTTATTTTTTGTTCTCCTCAATGTCTTTTTCCACATTTCTCTTCTTCTCGGTCTTTATCCACAGATCTCGTGTCCTCCGTCCTCATCCCACGGAGACGCTCCCCACCCACACTGGTGAACAGCAAGACCCACCCTCTGCCCACATACAGACACACACAGACACTGACACACAGACACACACAGACACTGACATACAGACACACACAGACACTGACACACACTGACATACAGATACACACAGACACTGACATACAGATACACACAGACACTGACATACAGACACACACAGACACTGACACACACTGACATACTGACACACACAGACACTGACATACAGACACACACAGACACTGACACACACAGACACTGACATACAGATACACACAGACACTGACATACAGATACACACAGACACTGACATACAGACACACACAGACACTGACGCACTGACACACACACAAAAAGACACAAAGGCACACACAGAGAGTCTCACTGGGTGTATGGGGAGAGATTAGAGTCTCACTGGGTGTATGGGGAGAGATTAGAGTCTCACTGGGTGTCTGGGGCGATGTTGGAGACTCACTGGGTGTTTGGGGAGAGATTAGAGTCTCACTGGGTGTTTGGGGAGAGATTAGGGTCTCACTGGTGTATGGGGAGAGATTAGAGACTCACTGGGTGTCTGGGGCGATGTTGGAGACTCACTGGGTGTCTGGGGCGATGTTGGAGACTCACTGGGTGTTTGGGGAGAGATTAGGGTCTCACTGGTGTATAGGGCGATGTTGGAGTCAGGCTGTGTTTGTGTGAAATTTTATTCGTAGTTTTATTATTTTTTCAGTGGGTGTTCAGTTGTAAAATTCCACATTTGTTTCCTGGCAACCGATACTGGATAAAAGGCCCATGGCTGTTTAGCATCCGGTGTGTGGAATGAAAGTAGGAACACTCCTCAAGGGGAGAGTGTATTCTCTCCGTCACACTGATTTTCCCTCTAAAAATGTCTCATATTTTTAGCCGAACTGCACTCGATCCTTGTTTACATAATCACCCTACAAAATAATCCACCTTCTAAACACAGCCTCACAACCAACGCAAGTGTTATAACTGATGTGAGATGATGGGGAGATTGTTCTAGATTGCTGCTCTTCATCCAGATGTCTGTCCCCTGGGAGCATGGATCGGGCCAGGTCCGAATTCCTGACCCGGGCTCCCCGGGAATACACCAGGAACTCTGAGCTGCAAAATTGCCCGTTGTATAACTTGATACACCAGGCAGTTGATGGTTCCTGGGAGGGATGGGATTTTCCTGTCCTGAACTTTTATGTTTCTAAGTCAGTTTTATTTTCTTTAACAGAGTCTCGGATTGATGGACAGAACAGATTCACGGCAGAAGAAGTAAGTGTAATTATGAAAGCTTCACGATGAAATTATGAGCTGCTTTTTGGGGATGGGGCTGTTTGTCTATTGGCTCTGTCTTTTCCCTTTCCTCCCCCTCCTCTTCTTGGGACCATGTCCACAGGTATAAGCTGCCTTCCTATCTGACTAATCTAGTTGAATTTTTTGAGGAGGTCACTATTAAGGTGGATATAGGAGTGTCTGTGGATGTTGTTTATATGGACGTCCAGAAGGCATTTGATAAGGTTCCACACAAAAAATTACTGGCAAAAATGAGAATGCATGGAATTGGAGGTGGCCTTTTGGCTCGGGTTGGAAATTGGTTGGGAGGTAGGAGACAGAGAGTGGGGATAAAGGTCAGGTGCTCTGATTGGTGGGATGTGACAAATGATGTTCCTCAGGGCTCTGTTCCAGGCCCTCAACTTTTCACCATATTTATTAATGATTTGGATAAAGGAATAGAACGCTGTATATCCAAGTTTCCCAAAGTTAGGAGGAATTGTGGTACACAGTTGTGTAGATTGTGTAATTCTTTGAAGAAATAACAGAAAGGATAGATAAGGGTAATGCAGTATTTGGATTTTCAAAAGGCCTTCGATAAGGTACCGCATAGTAGGCCCATGACTAAGGTCAGAGCATGTGGAGTCAGGGGACAGGTAGCAGAATGGATAGCAAGCTGGCTACAAAACAGAAAACAGAGAGTAGGGGTTAAAGGTAGTTACTCAGACTGGCAAAAGGTGGGAAGTGGTGTTCCACAGGGATCAGTGCTGGGACCACTGTTGTTCACCATTTACATAAACGAATTAGATTCGGAAGTACAATTTCAAAATTTGCAGATGACACCAAATTGGGGAGTGTAGTTAATACCGAGGAGGACTGTGACAAAATACAGGAAGACATTAATAAACTTGCAGAATGGGTGTGTAATTGGCAAATGAATTTCAATATAGGTAAGTGTGAGGTGGTACATTGTGGTAGGAAGAATAAGGGGGCCACATACTCCTTGGAAAATAAGAGTCTAATTGGAGTAGAGGAGCAGAGGGATCTGGGGGTACAGATACACAAATCATTAAAGTAGCGACGCAGGTTAATAAGGCCATAAAAAAAGCAAACCAAACACTGGGGTTCATTTCTAGAGGGATAGAATTGAAAAGCAGAGAAGTTATGTTAAACTTGTATAGAACCTCGGTTAGGTCACTTGGAGTATTGAATCATAGAATCATAGAAAGGTTACAGCACAGAAGGAGGCCATTCGGTCCATCGTGCCGATGCCGGCTCTATGCAAGAGCAATCCAGCTAGTCCCACTCCCCCATCTTTTCCCCATGGCCCTGAAAATTTTTTCCCTTCAAGTACTTATCCAGTTCCCTTTTGAAGGCCATGATTGAATCTGTCTCCACCACCCCCTCGGGCAGTGCATTCCAGATCCTAACCACTCGCTGGGTAAAAGTTTTTCCTCATGTCACCTTTGGTTCTTTTGCCAATCACCTTAAATCTGTGTCCTCTGGTTCTTGACCCTTCCGCCAATGGGAACAGTTTCTCTCTATCTACTTTGTCACAGTAAGTGAAGAGATAGTTGAGATAATGGATGGGCTAAAAATTGATAAAGAGGAGGTACTAGAAAGGCTAGCTGTACTTAAAGTAGATAAATCACCCGGTCCGGATGGGAAGCATCCTAGGTTGCTGAGGGAAGTAAGGGTGGAAATTGCGGAGGTACTGGCCATAATCTTCCAAACATCCGTAGATACGGGGGTGGTGCCAGAGGACTGGAGAATTGCAAATGTTACACCCTTGTTCAAAAAAGGGTGTAAGGATAAACCCAGCAACTATAGGCCAGTCAGTTTAACCTCAGTGGTGGGGAAACTTCTAGAAACATTAATCCGGGACAAAATTAACAGTCACTTGGATGAATGTGGATTAATTAGGGAAAGCCAGCACGGATTTGTTAAAGGCAAATCGTGTTTAACCAACTTGATTGAGTTTTTGATGAGGTAACAGAGAGGGTAGATTCGGGCAATGCAGTTGATGTGGTGTATATGGACTTTGAAAAGGCGTTTGACAAAGTGCCACATAATAGGCCTATCAGCAAAATTGAAGCCCATGGAATAAAAGGGGCAGTGGCAGAATGGACATGAAAACTGGCTAAATAACAGGAAACAGAGAGTAGTGGTGAACGGTTATTTTTCGGCCTGGAGGGAGGTGTACAGTGGTGTTCCCCAGGGGTCGGTGCTGGGACCACTGCTTTTTTTGATATATATTAATGACTTGGACTTGGGTGTACAGGGCACAATTTTAAAATTTGCAGATGATACAAAACTTGGAAGGGTAGTGAACAGTGAGGAGGATAGTGATAGACTTCAAGAGGATATAGACAGGCTGGTGGAATGGGCGGACACGTGGCAGATGAAATTTAATGCAGAAAAATGCGAAGTGATACATTTCGGCAATAAGAATGAGGAGAGGCAATATAAACTAGAGGGCACAATTCTAAAAGGGGTACAGGAACAGAGAGACCTGGGGTTATATGTGCACAAATCGTTGAAGGTGGCAGGGCAGGTTGAGAAAGTGGTTAAAAAAGCATACGGGGTCCTGGGCTTTATAAATAGAGGCACAGAGTACAAAAGTATGGAAGTCATGATGAACCTTTATAAAACACTGGTTCAGCCACAACTGGAGTATTGTGTCCAGTTCTGGGCACCGCACTTTAGGAAAGATGTGAAGGCCTTAGAGAGGGTGCAGAAGAGATTTACTAGAATGATTCCAGGGATGAGGGACTTCAGTTATGTGGATAGACTGGAGAAGCTGGGGTTGTTCTCCTTGGAACAGAGACGGTTGCGAGGAGATTTGATCGAGGTGTTCAAAATCATGAAAGGTCAAGACAGAGTAGATAGAGAGAAACTGTCCCCATTGGCGGAAGGGTCGAGAACCAGAGGACATAGATTTAAGGTGATTGGCAAAAGAACCAAAGGTGATATGAGGAAAAACTTTTTTACACAGCGAGTGGTTGGGATCTGGAATGCACTGCCCGAGGGGGTGGTGGAGGGAGATTCAATCATGACCTTCAAAAGGGAACTGGATAAGTACTTGAAGGGAAAAAATTTCCAGGGCTACGGGGACAGGACGGGGGAGTGGGACTAGCTGGATTGCTCTTGCATAGAGCCGGCACGGACTCAACGGGCCGAATGACCTCCTTCCGTGCTGTAACCTTTCCATGATTCTATGATTCTACACTCCTCATGATTTTGAACACTGTGAACAGTTCTGGTCTCCATATTATAGAAAGGATAGAAGGCATTGGAGAGGGTGCAAAAAAGATTCACAAGGATGATACCAGAATTGAGAGGTTATACTTATCAAGAAAGGCTCTTTTCTCTAGAAAAGAGAAGGCTGAGAGCTGACCTAACAGAGGTCTTTAAGATTATGAAAGGGTTTGATAGGGTAGACGCAGAAAAAATGTTTTCACTTGTGGGGGAGTCAAAAACCAGAGGTCATAAATATAAAATAGTCACTAATAAATCTAATGGGGAATTCAGGAGAAAACTTCTTTACCCAGAGAGTGGTGAGAATGTGGAATTGGTTGAGGTGAATAGCACAGATTCATTTAAGGGGAAGCTAGATAAACTCATGAGGGAGAAAGGAATAGAAGGATATGCTGATAGGGTGAGATGAAGTAGGGAGGGAGGAGGCTCGTGTGGAGCATAAACACCGGGATAGACCAGTTGGGCCGAATGGCCTGTTTCTGTGCTGTAGTTTCGATGTAACTCAATGTAGATTGAAGCAGGAAGTTATGAAGGGAGATTGATAGATTAAATGAGTGGGCAAAACTGGGCAGATGGAGTTCAATGTGGGAAAATGTGAGTCCATCCCCTTTGGACCAAAGATAAACCGGAATGTTTTCTTAATGGTGAGAGACTTGGAGCTGGGGAGGAGCAAAGGGTTTTAAGTTCCTGGGTGTGTTTGTGTGTTCCTGTGTGTGTGTTACCTGGGTGTGTGTGTGTGTTCCTGTGTGTGTGTTACCTGGGTGTGTGTTTGTGTGTTCCTGTGTGTGTGTGTGTGTGTGTTCCTGTGTGTGTTCATGTGTTCCTGTGTGTGTTTGTGTATTCCTGGGTGTGTGTGTGTTCCTGGGTGTGTTTGTGTGTTCCTGGATGGTTGTGTGTTCCTGTGTTTGTGTTCCTGTGTGTGTGCTCCTGGGTGTGTGTGTGTGTTCCTGGGTGTGTTTGTGTGTTCCTGGTTGTGTTCATGTGTTCCTGTGTGTGTTTGTGTATTCCTGGGTGTGTTTGTGTGTTCCTGGATGGTTGTGTGTTCCTGTGTTTGTGTTCCTGTGTGTGTGCTCCTGGGTGTGTGTGTGTGTTCCTGGGTGTGTTTGTGTGTTCCTGGTTGTGTTCCTGTGTGCGTGTTCCTGGATGGTTGTGTGTTCCTCTGTGTGTGTTCCTGAGTGTGCGTTCCTGGGTGTGTGTTTGTGTGTTCCTCTGTGTGTGTTCCTGGGTGTGTGTTCCTGTGTGTGTGTTCCTGGGTAGTTGTGTGTTCCTCTGTGTGTGTTCCTGGGTGTGTGTTTGTGTATTCCTGGGTGTGTGTTCCTGGGTGTGTGTTTGTGTGTTCCTGTGTGTGTATTCCTCTGTGTGTGTTCCTGGGTGTGTGTTCCTGTGTGTGTGTTCCTGGGTAGTTGTGTGTTCCTCTGTGTGTGTTCCTGGGTGTGTGTTTGTGTATTCCTGGGTGTGTGTTCCTGGGTGTGTGTTTGTGTGTTCCTGTGTGTGTGTTCCTGGGTGTGTGTTTGTGTGTTCCTGTATGTGCGTTCCTGGGTGTGTGTTTGTGTGTTCCTGTATGTGTGTTCCTGGGTGTGTGTTTGTGTGTTCCTGCGTGTGTGTTCTTGAGTGTGTGTTCCTGTGTGTGTTCCTGGGTGTGTGTTTGTGTGTTCCTGTGTGTGTGTTCCTGGGTGTGTGTTTGTGTGTTCCTGTATGTGCGTTCCTGGGTGTGTGTTTGTGTGTTCCTGTGTGTGTGTTCCTGGGTGTGTGTTTGTGTGTTCCTGGTTGTGTTCCTGTGTGCGTGTTCCTGGATGGTTGTGTGTTCCTCTGTGTGTGTTCCTGAGTGTGCGTTCCTGGGTGTGTGTTTGTGTGTTCCTCTGTGTGTGTTCCTCTGTGTGTGTTCCTGGGTGTGTGTTCCTGTGTGTGTGTTCCTGGGTAGTTGTGTGTTCCTCTGTGTGTGTTCCTGGGTGTGTGTTTGTGTATTCCTGGGTGTGTGTTCCTGGGTGTGTGTTTGTGTGTTCCTGTGTGTGTATTCCTCTGTGTGTGTTCCTGGGTGTGTGTTCCTGTGTGTGTGTTCCTGGGTAGTTGTGTGTTCCTCTGTGTGTGTTCCTGGGTGTGTGTTTGTGTATTCCTGGGTGTGTGTTCCTGGGTGTGTGTGTGTTCCTGGGTGTGTGTTCCTGGGTGTGTGTTTGTGTGTTCCTGTGTGTGTGTTCCTGGGTGTGTGTTTGTGTGTTCCTGTATGTGCGTTCCTGGGTGTGTGTTTGTGTGTTCCTGTATGTGTGTTCCTGGGTGTGTGTTTGTGTGTTCCTGTATGTGTGTTCCTGGGTGTGTGTTTGTGTGTTCCTGCGTGTGTGTTCTTGAGTGTGTGTTCCTGTGTGTGTTCCTGGGTGTGTGTTTGTGTGTTCCTGTGTGTGTGTTCCTGGGTGTGTGTTTGTGTGTTCCTGTGTGTGTGTTCCTGGGTGTGTGTTTGTGTGTTCCTGGTTGTGTTCCTGTGTGCGTGTTCCTGGATGGTTGTGTGTTCCTCTGTGTGTGTTCCTGAGTGTGCGTTCCTGGGTGTGTGTTTGTGTGTTCCTCTGTGTGTGTTCCTCTGTGTGTGTTCCTGGGTGTGTGTTCCTGTGTGTGTGTTCCTGGGTAGTTGTGTGTTCCTCTGTGTGTGTTCCTGGGTGTGTGTTTGTGTATTCCTGGGTGTGTGTTCCTGGGTGTGTGTTTGTGTGTTCCTGTGTGTGTATTCCTCTGTGTGTGTTCCTGGGTGTGTGTTCCTGTGTGTGTGTTCCTGGGTAGTTGTGTGTTCCTCTGTGTGTGTTCCTGGGTGTGTGTTTGTGTATTCCTGGGTGTGTGTTCCTGGGTGTGTGTTTGTGTGTTCCTGGGTGTGTGTTCCTGGGTGTGTGTTTGTGTGTTCCTGTGTGTGTGTTCCTGGGTGTGTGTTTGTGTGTTCCTGTATGTGCGTTCCTGGGTGTGTGTTTGTGTGTTCCTGTATGTGTGTTCCTGGGTGTGTGTTTGTGTGTTCCTGTATGTGTGTTCCTGGGTGTGTGTTTGTGTGTTCCTGCGTGTGTGTTCTTGAGTGTGTGTTCCTGGGTGTGTGTTTGTGTGTTCCTGTGTGTGTGTTCCTGGGTGTGTGTTTGTGTGTTCCTGTGTGTGTGTTCCTGGGTGTGTGTTTGTGTGTTCCTGTATGTGTGTTCCTGGGTGTGTGTTTGTGTGTTCCTGTGTGTGTGTTCCTGGGTGTGTGTTTGTGTGTTCCTGTGTGTGTGTTCCTGGGTGTGTGTTTGTGTGTTCCTGTATGTGCGTTCCTGGGTGTGTGTTTGTGTGTTCCTGTGTGTGTGTTCCTGGGTGTGTGTTTGTGTGTTCCTGTGTGTGTGTTCCTGGGTGTGTGTTCCTGTGTGTCTGTTCCTGGGTGGTTGTGTGTGTGTTCCTGGGTGTGTGTTTGTGTGTTCCTGTGTGTGTGTTCCTGGGTGTGTGTTTGTGTGTTCCTGTGTGTGTGTTCCTGGGTGTGTGTTTGTGTGTTCATGTGTGTGTGTTCCTGTGTGTGTGTTTGTGTGTTCCTATGTGTGTGTTTCTGGGTGTGTGTTCCTGTGTGTGTGTTTGTGTGTTCCTGTGTGTGTGTTCCAGGGTGTGTGTTTGTGTGTTCCTGTGTGTGTGTTCCTGGGTGTGTGTTTGTGTGTTCCTGTGTGTGTGTTTGTGTGTTCCTGTGTGTGTGTTCCTGTGTGTGTGTTTGTGTGTTCCTATGTGTGTGTTCCTGTGTGTGTGTTCCCTGGTGTGTGTTTGTGTGTTCCTGTGTGTGTGTTCCAGGGTGTGTGTTTGTGTGTTCCTGTGTGTGTGTTCCTGGGTGTGTGTTTGTGTGTTCCTGTGTGTGTGTTCCCTGGTGTGTGTTTGTGTGTTCCTGTGTGTGTGTTCCTGTGTGTGTGTTTGTGTGTTCCTATGTGTGTGTTTGTGTGTTCCTGTGTGTGTGTTCCAGGGTGTGTGTTTGTGTGTTCCTGTGTGTGTGTTCCTGGGTGTGTGTTTGTGTGTTCCTGTGTGTGTGTTTGTGTGTTCCTGTGTGTGTGTGTTTGTGTGTTCCTGTGTGTGTGTTCCTGGGTGTGTGTTCCTGTGTGTGTGTTCCTGGGTGTGTGTTTGTGTGTTCCTGTGTGTGTGTGTTTGTGTGTTCCTGTGTGTGTGTTCCTGGGTGTGTGTTCCTGTGTGTGTGTTCCTGGGTGTGTGTTTGTGTGTTCCTGTGTGTGTGTTCCTGTGTGTGTGTTTGTGTGTTCCTATGTGTGTGTTTCTGGGTGTGTGTTTGTGTGTTCCTGTGTGTGTGTTCTTGGGTGTGTGTTTGTGTGTTCCTGTGTGTGTGTTCCTGGGTGTGTGTTTGTGTGTTCCTGGGTGTGTGTTTGTGTGTTCCTGTGAGGGTGTCAGTCAGTGTGTGTATGTCTATGTTTGTCTCTATGTGTTTTGTATCTTTCTGTGTGTCGGATTGTGAACAGTTCCAGTGATTGTATATGGAGCTTCGTTCTCTCCACCTTTGTGTGTTCAGTGACAATCAGACCAACAATTCGCTGCCTGGGGGAGCTTCCTACTCGATTGAGTGTTCCATTTCTCGTCATATTAAGGGACGCTGATACTCGAGTATAATTGCTGCCAAGGGCTGTGTCTCTGTTTATATTCTATCAATTACACGTAACATTTGTTCCCCTCGATGCAGTGCCTTTTACTGTCAGTCTCATCTCAGACTGATTCCAAGGAGTGCAGCTCGATCCACAGTCTTTAACAGTGGGTGGATTGTGAGTAGATTGGGGTACACAGTGAGTAGATTGGGGTACACAGTGAGTAGATTGGGGTAAACAGTGAGTAGATTGGGGTACACAGTGAGTAGAGTGGGATACACAGTGAGTAGAGTGGGGTATACAGTGAGTAGAGTGGGGTACACAGTGAGTAGATTGGGGTAAACAGTGAGTAGATTGGGGTAAACAGTGAGTAGATTGGGGTACACAGTGAGTAGAGTGGGATACACAGTGAGTAGAGTGGGGTATACAGTGAGTAGAGTGGGGTACACAGTGAGTAGATTGGGGTACACAGTGAGTAGAGTGGGATACACAGTGAGTAGATTGGGGTACACAGTGAGTAGAGTGGGGTACACAGTGAGTAGATTGGGATACACAGTGAGTAGAGTGGGGTACACAGTGAGTAGAGTGGGGTACACAGTGAGTAGATTGGGATACACAGTGAGTAGATTGGGGTAAACAGTGAGTAGATTGGGGTAAACAGTGAGTAGAGTGGGGTACACAGTGAGTAGATTGGGGTACACAGTGAGTAGATTGGGATACACAGTGAGTAGATTGGGGTACACAGTGAGTAGATTGGGGTACACAGTGAGTAGAGTGGGATACACAGTGAGTAGAGTGGGGTATACAGTGAGTAGATTGGGGTACACAGTGAGTAGATTGGGATACACAGTGAGTAGATTGGGGTACACAGTGAGTAGATTGGGGTACACAGTGAGTAGAGTGGGATACACAGTGAGTAGAGTGGGGTATACAGTGAGTAGAGTGGGGTAAACAGTGAGTAGATTGGGGTACACAGTGAGTAGAGTGGGGTAAACAGTGAGTAGAGTGGGGTATACAGTGAGTAGAGTGGGATACACAGTGAGTAGAGTGGGGTATACAGTGAGTAGATTGGGGTACACAGTGAGTAGATTGGGATACACAGTGAGTAGATTGGGGTACACAGTGAGTAGATTGGGGTACACAGTGAGTAGAGTGGGGTACACAGTGAGTAGAGTGGGGTATACAGTGAGTAGATTGGGGTACACAGTGAGTAGAGTGGGGTACACAGTGAGTAGATTGGGATACACAGTGAGTAGAGTGGGGTACACAGTGAGTAGAGTGGGGTACACAGTGAGTAGAGTGGGGTACACAGTGAGTAGATTGGGAGACACAGTGAGTAGATTGGGGTACACAGTGAGTAGATTGGGGTACACAGTGAGTAGAGTGGGATACACAGTGAGTAGAGTGGGGTATACAGTGAGTAGAGTGGGGTAAACAGTGAGTAGATTGGGGTACACAGTGAGTAGAGTGGGGTAAACAGTGAGTAGAGTGGGGTATACAGTGAGTAGAGTGGGATACACAGTGAGTAGAGTGGGGTATACAGTGAGTAGATTGGGGTACACAGTGAGTAGATTGGGATACACAGTGAGTAGATTGGGGTACACAGTGAGTAGATTGGGGTACACAGTGAGTAGAGTGGGGTACACAGTGAGTAGAGTGGGGTATACAGTGAGTCGATTGGGGTACACAGTGAGTAGAGTGGGGTACACAGTGAGTAGATTGGGATACACAGTGAGTAGAGTGGGGTACACAGTGAGTAGAGTGGGGTACACAGTGAGTAGAGTGGGGTACACAGTGAGTAGAGTGCGGTACACAGTGAGTAGAGTGGGGTACACAGTGAGTCGAGTGGGGTACACAGTGAGTAGATTGGGGTACACAGTGAGTAGAGTGCGGTACACAGTGAGTAGAGTGGGGTACACAGTGAGTAGAGTGGGGTACACAGTGAGTAGATTGGGGCACGCAGTGAGTAGATTGGGGCACGCAGTGAGTAGATTGGGGTAAACAGTGAGTAGATTGGGGTACACAGTGAGTAGATTGGGGTAAACAGTGAGTAGAGTGGGGCACGCAGTGAGTAGATTGGGGCACGCAGTGAGTAGATTGGGGTATACAGTGAGTAGAGTGGGGTACACAGTGAGTAGAGTGGGGCACGCAGTGAGTAGATTGGGGCACGCAGTGAGTAGATTGGGGTATACAGTGAGTAGAGTGGGGTACACAGTGAGTCGAGTGGGGTACACAGTGAGTAGATTGGGGTACACAGTGAGTAGAGTGCGGTACACAGTGAGTAGAGTGGGGTACACAGTGAGTAGAGTGGGGTACACAGTGAGTAGATTGGGGCACGCAGTGAGTAGATTGGGGCACGCAGTGAGTAGATTGGGGTAAACAGTGAGTAGATTGGGGTACACAGTGAGTAGATTGGGGTAAACAGTGAGTAGAGTGGGGCACGCAGTGAGTAGATTGGGGCACGCAGTGAGTAGATTGGGGTATACAGTGAGTAGAGTGGGGTACACAGTGAGTAGAGTGGGGCACGCAGTGAGTAGATTGGGGCACGCAGTGAGTAGATTGGGGTATACAGTGAGTAGAGTGGGGTACATAGTGAGTAGAGTGGGGTACACAGTGAGTAGAGTGGGGTACACAGTGAGTAGATTGGGGTACACAGTGAGTAGATTGGGATACACCGTGAGTAGAGTGGGGTACACAGTGAGTAGAGTGGGGTATACAGTGAGTAGAGTGGGGTACACAGTGAGTAGAGTGGGGTACACAGTGAGTAGATTGGGATACACAGTGAGTAGAGTGGGGTACACAGTGAGTAGAGTGGGGTACACAGTGAGTAGAGTGGGGTACACGGTGAGTAGATTGGGGTACACAGTGAGTACATTGGGGTACACAGTGAGTAGATTGGGGTACACAGTGAGTAGATTGGGGTACACAGTGAGTAGAGTGGGGTACACATTGAGTAGAGTGGGGTACACAGTGAGTAGATTGGGGTACACAGTGAGTAGATTGGGATACACAGTGAGTAGAGTGGGGTACACAGTGAGTAGATTGGGGTACACAGTGAGTAGAGTGGGGTACACAGTGAGTAGAGTGGGGTACACAGTGAGTAGATTGGGGTACACAGTGAGTAGATTGGGGTACACAGTGAGTAGAGTGGGGTACACAGTGTGTAGATTGGGGTACACAGTGAGTAGATTGGGGTACACAGTGAGTAGATTGGGGTACACAGTGAGTAGATTGGGGTACACAGTGAGTAGAGTGGGGTACACAGTGAGTAGAGTGGGGTACACAGTGAGTAGATTGGGGTACACAGTGAGTAGAGTGGGGTACACAGTGAGTGGAGTGGAGTACACAGTGAGTAGAGTGGGGTACACAGTGAGTAGATTGGGATACACAGTGAGTAGAGTGGGGTACTCAGTGAGTAGAGTGGGGTACGCAGTGTGTAGATCGGGGTACACAGTGAGTAGATTGGGATACACAGTGAGTAGAGTGGGGTACACAGTGAGTAGAGTGGGGTACACAGTGAGTAGATTGGGGTACACAGTGAGTGGAGTGGGGTACACAGTGAGTAGATTGGGGTAAACAGTGAGTAGATTGGGGTACACAGTGAGTAGATTGGGGTACACAGTGAGTAGATTGGGGTAAACAGTGAGTAGATTGGGGTACACAGTGAGTAGATTGGGGTACACAGTGAGTAGAGTGGGGTACACAGTGAGTAGATTGGGGTAAACAGTGAGTAGATTGGGGTACACAGTGAGTAGATTGGGGTACACAGTGAGTAGATTGGGGTAAACAGTGAGTAGATTGGGGTACACAGTGAGTAGATTGGGGTACACAGTGAGTAGATTGGGGTACGCAGTGAGTAGATTGGGGTACACAGTGAGTAGATTGGGGTACGCAGTGTGTAGAGTGGGGTACACAGTGAGTAGATTGGGGTACACAGTGAGTAGATTGGGGTACACAGTGAGTCGAGTGGGGTACACAGTGAGTAGATTGGGGTACACAGTGAGTAGATTGGGGTACACAGTGAGTCGAGTGGGGTACACAGTGTGTAGATTGGGGTACACAGTGAGTCGAGTGGGGTACACAGTGTGTAGATTGGGGTACACAGTGAGTAGATTGGGGTACACAGTGAGTAGATTGGGGTAAACAGTGAGTAGATTGGGGTACGCAGTGAGTAGATTGGGGTACGCAGTGAGTAGATTGGGGTACACAGTGAGTAGATTGGGGTACGCAGTGTGTAGAGTGGGGTACACAGTGAGTAGATTGGGGTACACAGTGAGTAGATTGGGGTACACAGTGAGTAGATTGGGGTACACAGTGAGTCGAGTGGGGTACACAGTGAGTAGATTGGGGTACACAGTGAGTCGAGTGGGGTACACAGTGTGTAGATTGGGGTACACAGTGAGTCGAGTGGGTACACAGTGTGTACATTGGGGTACACAGTGAGTAGATTGGGGTACACAATGAGTAGATTGGGGTACACAGTGAGTCGAGTGGGGTACACAGTGAGTAGAGTGGGGTACACAGTGAGTAGAGTGGGGTACACAGTGAGTAGAGTGGGGTACACAGTGAGTAGAGTGGGGTACACAGTGAGTAGATTGGGATACACAGTGAGTAGAGTGGGGTACACGGTGAGTAGATTGGGGTACACAGTGAGTAGATTGGGGTACACAGTGAGTAGATTGGGGTACACAGTGAGTAGAGTGGGGTACACAGTGAGTAGATTGGGGTACACAGTGAGTAGATTGGGATACACAGTGAGTAGAGTGGGGTACACAGTGAGTAGAGTGGGGTACACAGTGAGTAGAGTGGGGTACACAGTGAGTAGATTGGGGTACACAGTGAGTATATTGGGATACACAGTGAGTAGAGTGGGGTACACAGTGAGTAGATTGGGGTACACAGTGAGCAGATTGGGGTACACAGTGAGTAGATTGGGGTACGCAGTGAGTAGATTGGGGTACACAGTGAGTCGATTGGGGTACGCAGTGTGTAGAGTGGGGTACACAGTGAGTAGATTGGGGTACACAGTGAGTAGATTGGGGTACACAGTGAGTAGATTGGGGTACACAGTGAGTCGAGTGGGGTACACAGTGTGTAGATTGGGGTACACAGTGAGTCGAGTGGAGTACACAGTGTGTAGATTGGGGTACACAGTGAGTAGATTGGGGTACACAGTGAGTAGATTGGGGTAAACAGTGAGTAGATTGGGGTACACAGTGAGGAGATTGGGGTACACAGTGAGTAGATTAGGGTACACAGTGAGTAGATTGGGGTACACAGTGAGTCGAGTGGGGTACACAGTGAGTAGATTGGGGTACACAGTGAGTAGATTGGGGTACACAGTGAGTCGAGTGGGGTACACAGTGTGTAGATTGGGGTACACAGTGAGTCGAGTGGGGTACACAGTGTGTAGATTGGGGTACACAGTGAGTAGATTGGGGTACACAGAGAGTAGATTGGGGTACACAGTGAGTCGAGTGGGGTACACAGTGTGTAGATTGGGGTACACAGTGAGTCGAGTGGGGTACACAGTGAGTAGATTGGGGTACACGGTGAGTAGATTGGGGTACACAGTGAGTAGATTGGGGTACACAGTGAGTAGATTGGGGTACACAGTGAGTAGATTGGGGTACACAGTGAGTCGAGTGGGGTACACAGTGAGTAGATTGGGGTACACAGTGAGTCGAGTGGGGTACACAGTGTGTAGATTGGGGTACACAGTGAGTCGAGTGGGGTACACAGTGTGTAGATTGGGGTACACAGTGACTAGATTGGGGTACACAGTGAGTAGATTGGGGTACACAGTGAGTCGAGTGGGGTACACAGTGTGTAGATTGGGGTACACAGTGAGTCGAGTGGGGTACACAGTGAGTAGATTGGGGTACACAGTGAGTAGATTGGGGTACACAGTGAGTAGATTGGGGTAAACAGTGAGTAGATTGGGGTACGCAGTGAGTAGATTGGGGTAAACAGTGAGTAGATTGGGGTACACAGTGAGTAGATTGGGGTAAACAGTGAGTAGAGTGGGGTACACAGTGAGTAGATTGGGGTAAACAGTGAGTAGATTGGGGTACACAGTGAGTAGAGTGGGGTACACAGTGAGTCGAGTGGGGTACACAGTGAGTAGAGTGGGGTACACTGTGAGTAGATTGGGGTACACAGTGAGTGGAGTGGGGTACACAGTGAGTAGATTGGGGTACACAGTGAGTAGATTGGGATACACAGTGAGTAGAGTGGGGTACACAGTGAGTAGATTGGGGTACACAGTGAGTGGAGTGGGGTACACAGTGAGTAGATTGGGGTACACAGTGAGTAGATTGGGGTAAACAGTGAGTAGATTGGGGTACACAGTGAGTAGATTGGGGTACACAGTGAGTAGATTGGGGTAAACAGTGAGTAGATTGGGGTACACAGTGAGTAGATTGGGGTGCACAGTGAGTAGATTGGGGTACACAGTGAGTAGATTGGGATAAACAGTGAGTAGATTGGGGTACACAGTGAGTAGATTGGGGTACACAGTGAGTAGATTGGGGTACGCAGTGAGTAGATTGGGGTACACAGTGAGTAGATTGGGGTACGCAGTGTGTAGAGTGGGGTACACAGTGAGTAGATTGGGGTACACAGTGAGTAGATTGGGGTACACAGTGAGTAGATTGGGGTACACAGTGAGTCGAGTGGGGTACACAGTGAGTAGATTGGGGTACACAGTGAGTAAATTGGGGTACACAGTGAGTCGAGTGGGGTACACAGTGTGTAGATTGGGGTACACAGTGAGTCGAGTGGGGTACACAGTGTGTAGATTGGGGTACACAGTGAGTAGATTGGGGTACACAGTGAGTAGATTGGGGTACACAGTGAGTCGAGTGGGGTACACAGTGTGTAGATTGGGGTACACAGTGAGTCGAGTGGGGTACACAGTGAGTAGATTGGGGTACACGGTGAGTAGATTGGGGTACACAGTGAGTAGATTGGGGTGAACAGTGAGTAGATTGGGGTACGCAGTGAGTAGATTGGGGTACGCAGTGTGTAGAGTGGGGTACACAGTGAGTAGATTGGAGTACACAGTGAGTAGATTGGGGTACACAGTGAGTAGATTGGGGTACACAGTGAGTAGAGTGGGGTACACAGTGAGTAGATTGGGGTACGCAGTGAGTAGATTGGGGTACACAGTGAGTAGATTGGGGTACACAGTGAGTAGATTGGGGTACGCAGTGTGTAGAGTGGGGTACACAGTGAGTAGATTGGGGTACGCAGTGAGTAGATTGGGGTACGCAGTGAGTAGAGTGGGGTACACAGTGAGTAGAGTGGGGTACACAGTGAGTAGAGTGGGGTACACAGTGAGTAGAGTGGGGTACACAGTGAGTAGATTGGGGTACGCAGTGAGTAGATTGGGGTACGCAGTGAGTAGATTGGGGTACACAGTGAGTAGAGTGGGGTGCACAGTGTGTAGAGTGGGGTACACAGTGTGTAGAGTGAGGTACACAGTGAGTAGAGTGGGGTACACAGTGAGTAGATTGGGGTACACAGTCAGTAGAGTGGGGTACACAGTGTGTAGAGTGGGGTACACAGTGAGTAGATTGGGGTACACCGTGAGTAGATTGGGGTACACAGTGAGTAGATTGGGGTACACATTGTGTAGAGTGGGGTACACAGTGAGTAGATTGGGGTACACAGTGAGTAGATTGGGGTACACAGTGTGTAGAGTGGGGTACACAGTGAGTAGAGTGGGGTGCACAGTAAGTAGATTAGGGTACACAGTGAGCAGAGTGGGGTACGCAGTGAGTAGATTGGGGTACACAGTGAGTAGATTGGGGTACACAGTGAGTAGATCGGGGTACACAGTGAGTAGATTGGGGTACGCAGTGTGTAGAGTGGGGTACACAGTGAGTAGAGTGGGGTACACAGTGAGTAGATTGGGGTACACAGTGAGTAGATTGGGGTACACAGTTTGTAGATTGGGGTACACAGTGATTAGAGTGGGGTACACAGTGAGTAGAGTGGGGTACACAGTGAGTAGATTGGGGTAAACAGTGGGTAGATTGGGGTACACAGTGAGTAGATTGGGGTACACAGTGAGTAGATTGGGGCATGCAGTGAGTAGATTGGGGTAAACAGTGAGTAGAGTGGGGTACACAGTGAGTAGATTGGGGTAAACAGAGTAGATTGGGGTACACAATGAGTAGAGTGGGGTACACAGTGAGTAGATTGGGGTACACAGTGAGTAGATTGGGGTAAACAGTGAGTAGAGTGGGGTGCACAGTGAGTGGAGTGGGGTACACAGTGAGTAGAGTGGGGTACACAGTGAGTAGATTGGGGTACGCCGTGAATAGATTGGGGTACACAGTGAGTAGATTGGGATACACAATGAGTAGAGTGGGGTACACAGTGAGTAGAGTGGGGTACACAGTGAGTAGAGTGGGGTACACAGTGAGTAGATTGGGGTACACAGTGAGTAGAGTGGGGTACACAGTGAGTAGAGTGGGGTACACAGTGAGTAGAGTGGGGTACACAGTGAGTAGATTGGGGTACACAGTGAGTAGAGTGGGGTACACAGTGAGTAGAGTGGGGTACACAGTGAGTAGAGTGGGGTACACAGTGAGTAGAGTGGGGTACACAGTGAGTAGATTGGGGTACACAGTGAGTAGAGTGGGGTACACAGTGAGTAGAGTGGGGTACACAGTGAGTAGATTGGGGTACACCGTGAGTAGATTGGGGTACACAGTGAGTAGAGTGGGGTACGCAGTGAGTAGATTGGGGTACACAGTGAGTAGAGTGGGGTACACAGTGAGTAGAGTGGGGTATACAGTGAGTAGATTGGGGTACACAGTGAGTAGATTGGGGTACGCAGTGTGTAGATTGGGGTACACAGTGAGTAGAGTAGGGTACACAGTGAGTAGATTGGGGTACACAGTGAGTAGATTGGGGTACACAGTGAGTAGATTGGGGTAAACAGTGAGTAGAGTGGGGTACACAGTGAGTAGATTGGGGTACACAGTGAGTAGAGTGGGGTACACAGTGAGTAGAGTGGGGTACACAGTGAGTAGATTGGGTTTACACAGTGAGGAGATTGGGGTAAACAGTGAGTAGAGTGGGGTACACAGTGAGTAGATTGGGGTACGCAGTGAGTAGAGTGGGGTACACAGTGAGTAGAGTGGGGTGCACAGTGTGTAGATTGGGGTACACAGTGAGAAGATTGGGGTACACAGTGAGTCGAGTGGGGTACACAGTGAGTAGAGTGGGGTAAACAGTGAGTCGAGTGGGGTGCACAGTGAGTAGAGTGGGGTACACAGTGTGTAGAGTGGGGTACACAGTGAGTAGAGTGGGGTACACAGTGAGTAGATTGGGGTACACAGTGAGTAGAGTGGGGTACACATTGAGTAGATTGGGGTACACAGTGAGTCGAGTGGGGTACACAGTGAGTAGATTGGGGTACACATTGTGTCGAGTGGGGTACACAGTTAGTAGATTGGGGTACACAGTGAGTAGATTGGGGTACACAGTGAGTAGAGTGGGGTACACAGTGAGTAGATTGGGGTAAACAGTGAGTCGAGTGGGGTACACAGTGAGTAGAGTGGGGTAAACAGTGAGTCGAGTGGGGTGCACAGTGAGTAGAGTGGGGTACACAGTGTGTAGAGTGGGGTACACAGTGAGTAGAGTGGGGTACACAGTGAGTAGATTGGGGTACACAGTGAGTAGAGTGGGGTACACATTGAGTAGATTGGGGTACACAGTGAGTCGAGTGGGGTACACAGTGAGTAGATTGGGGTACACATTGTGTCGAGTGGGGTACACAGTTAGTAGATTGGGGTACACAGTGAGTAGATTGGGGTACACAGTGAGTAGAGTGGGGTACACAGTGAGTAGATTGGGGTACACAGTGTGTAGAGTGGGGTACACAGTGAGTGGAGTGGGGTAAACAGTGAGTAGAGTGGGGTACACAGTGAGTAGAGTGGGGTACACAGTGAGTAGATTGGGGTACACAGTGAGTAGAGTGGGGTACACAGTGAGTAGATTGGGGTACACAGTGAGTAGATTGGGGTACACAGTGTGTAGATTGGGGTACACAGTGAGTAGATTGGGGTACGCAGTGAGTAGAGTGGGGTTCACAGTGAGTAGATTGGGGTAAACAGTGAGTAGATTGGGGTACACAGTGAGTAGATTGGGGTGCACAGTGAGTAGATTGGGGTACACAGTGAGTAGATTGGGGTACACAGTGAATAGATTGGGGTACACAGTGAATAGATTGGGGTACAAATGTTCATGAAACTTCAATGATCTATGTACCTGAACCCCTAAGTCCCTTTGGACATCCACTGTTTTTAACTTTTTACCATTTAGAAAGTACCCTGTTCTATCCTTTTTTGATCCAAAGTGGATGACCTCACATTTGTCTGCATTGAATTCCATTTGCCACAGTTTTGCCCATTCACCTATCAATATCCCTTTGTAATTTTATGTTTTCATCTGCACTACTTACAATGCCACCAATCTTTGTGTCATTGGCAAACTTAGATATGAGACTTTCTATGCCTTCATCTGAGTCGTTAATAAATATTGTGAATAATTGAGGCCCCAAGACAGATCCCTGCAGGACTCCACTGGTCACATCCTGCCAATGTGAGTACCTACCCATTATCCCTACTCTCTGTCGCCTTTCGCTCAGCCAATTTCCTAACCAAGTCCGTACTTTTCCCTCGATTCCATGGGCTTCTATCTTAGCTAACAGTCTCTTATGTGGGACCTTATCAAACGCCTTCTGGAAGTCCATATAAATAACATCCATTGACATTCCCCTGTCCACTACTTGAGTCACCTCTTCAAAGAATTCAATTAGGTTTGTCAGGCACGACCTACCTTTCACAAATCCATGCTGGCTCTCTCTGATTAATTGAAAATTCTCAAGGTGTTCAGTCACCCTATCCTTAATTATAGACTCCAGCATTTTCCCCACAACTGATGTTAGGCTAACTGGTCTATAATTCCCTGGTTTCCCCCTCTCTCGTTTCTTAAAAAGCAGAGTGACATGTGCAATTTTCCAATCTAGAGGGACAGTTCCTGAATCTAGAGAACTTTGAAAGATTATAGTTAGGGCATCCGCAATGTGCTCACCTACTTCCTTTAAAACCCTGGGATGGAAACCATCTGGTCCTGGGGATTTGTCACTCTTTAGTGCTATTATTTTATTCATTACTGTTGTTTTACTTATGTTAATTTCATTGAGTCCCTGTCCCAGATTCAATATTAGTTTTCTTGGGATTTCCGGCATGCTATCCTCTTTTTCGACTGTAAATACTGACGCAAAGTAATTGTTCAACATGTCCACCATTTCCCCATTGTCAATGACAATATCCCCACTTTCAGTTTTTAAGGGGCCAACACTGCTCCTGAACACCCTCTTTTTCCTAATATAACTATAAAAGTTCTGGATGTTTCCAACACGAGTGTGTTTATGAGAGTGTGTGTGAGAGTGATTGTGAGCATATGTGAGTGTGTGTGTGTATGTGAATGAGTGTGTTTATGAGTGAGTCTGTGTGTGATGTGTGTGAGTGAGTGTGAATGTGTGTGAGTTTGTGTGTGAATGCGTGTTTTTTTTTTCTTTGTTCATGGGATGTGGGCGTCGGTGGCGAGGCCGGCATTTATTGCCCATCCCTAATTGCCCCTTGAGAAGGTGGTGGTGAGCCGCCTTCTTGAACCGCTGCAGTCCGTGTGGTGAAGGTTCTCCCACAGTGCTGTTAGGAAGGGAGTTCCAGGATTTTGACCCAGCGACGATGAAGGAACGGCGATATATTTCCAAGTCAGGATGGTGTGTGACTTGGAGGGGAACGTGCAGGTGGTGTTGTTCCCATGTGCCTGCTGCCCTTGTCCTTCTAGGTGGTAGAGGTCGCGGGTTTGGGAGGTGCTGTCGAAGAAGCCTTGGCGAGTTGCTGCAGTGCATCCTGTGGATGGTACACACTGCAGCCACTGTGTGCCGGTGGTGGAGGGAGTGAATGTTTAGGGTGGTGGATGGGGTGCCAATCAAGTGGACTGCTTTGTCCTGGATGGTGTCGAGCTTCTTGAGTGTTGTTGGAGCTGCACTCATCCAGGCAAGTGGAGAGTATTCCATCACACTCCTGACTTGTGCCTTGTAGATGGTGGAAAGGCTTTGGGGAGTCAGGAGGTGAGTCACTCGCCGCAGAATACCCAGTCTCTGACCTGCTCTTGTAACCACAAGATGGTAATGCCGTTGAATGTCAAGGGGAGGTGGTTAGACTCTCTCTTGTTGGAGATGGTCATTGCCTGGCACTTGTCTGGCGCGAATGTTACTTGCCATTTATCAGCCCAAGCCTGGATGTTGTCCAGGTCTTGCTGCATGCGGGCACGGACTGCTTCATTATCTGAGGGGTTGCGAATGGAACTGAACACTGTGCAATCATCAGCGAACATCCCCATTTCTGACCTTATGATGGAGGGAAGGTCATTGATGAAGCAGCTGAAGATGGTTGGGCCGAGGACACTGCCCTGAGGAACTCCTGCAGCAATGTCCTGGGGCTGAGATGATTGGCCTCCAACAACCACTACCATCTTCCTTTGTGCTAGAGATGACTCCAGCCACTGGAGAGTTTTCCCCCTAATTCCCATTGACTTCAATTTTACTCGGGCTCCTTGGTGCCACACTCGGTCAAATGCTGCCTTGATGTCAAGGGCAGTCACTCTCACCTCACCTCTGGAATTCAGCTCTTTTGTCCCTGTTTGGACCAAGGCTATAATGAGGTCTGGAGCCGAGTGGTCCTGGTGGAACCCAAACTGAGCATTGGTGAGCAGGTTATTGGTGAGTAAGTGCCGCTTGATAGCACTGTCGACGACACCTTCCATCACTTTGCTGATGATTGAGAGTAGACTGATGGGGCGGTAATTGGCCGGATTGGATTTGTCCTGCTTTTTGTGGACAGGACATATCTGGGCAATTTTCCACATTGTCGGGTAGATGCCAGTGTTGTAGCTGTACTGGAACAGCTTGGCTAGAGCTGCAGCTAGTTCTGGAGCACAAGTCTTCAGCACTACAGCCGGGATGTTGTCGCGGCCCATCGCCTTTGCTGTATCCAGTGCACTCAGCCGTTTCTTGATATCATGTGGAGTGAATCAAATTGGCTGAAGACTGGCTTCTGTGATGGTGCAGATATCGGGAGGAGGCCGAGATGGATCATCCACTTGGCACTTCTGACTGAAGATGGTTGCAAATGCTCCAGCCTTGTCTTTTGCACTCACGTGCTGGACTCTGTTATCATTGAGGATGGGGATGTTTACAGAGCCTCCTCCTCCCGTTAGTTGTTTAATTGTCCACCACCATTCACGACTGGATGTGGCAGGACTGCAGAGCTTTGATCTGATCCGTTGGTTATGGAATAGCTTGGCTCTGTCTATAGCATGTTGCTTCCGCTGTTTAGCATGCATGTAGTCCTGAGTTGTAGCTTCACCAGGTTGGCACCTCATTTTTAGGTACGCCTGGTGCTGCTCCTGGCATGCTCTTCTACACTCCTCATTGAACCAGGGTTGATCCCCTGGCATGTTGGTAATGGTAGAGTGAGGAATATGCCGGGCCATGGGGTTACAGATTGTGCTGGAATACAATTCTGCTGCTGCTGATGGCCCACAGCCCCTCATGGATGCCAGTTTTGAGCTGCTAGATCTGTTCTGAATCTATCCCATTTAGCACGGTGGTAGTGCCACACAACACGTTGGATGGTGTCCTCAGTGCGAAGACGGGACTTCGTCTCCATGAGGACTGTGCGGTGGTCAATCCCAGCAATACTGTCATGGACAGATGCATTTGCATCAGGTAGATTGGTGAGGACGAGGTCAAGTAAGTTTTTCCCTCGTGTTGGTTCGCTCACCACCTGCCGCAGGCCCAGTCTGGCAGTTATGTCCTTCAGGACTCGGCCAGCTCGGTCAGTAGTGGTGCTACCGAGCCACTCTTGGTGATGGGCATTGAAGTCCCCCACCCAGAGTACATTCTGTCTCCTTGCTCCCCTCAGTGCTTCTTCCAAGTGGTGTTCAACATGGAGGAGGACTGATTCATCAGCTGAGGGAGGGGGGTAGGTGGTAATCAGCAGGAGGGCTCCTTGCCCATGTTTGACCTGATGCCATGAGATTTCATGGGGTCCGGAGTCAATGTTGAGGACTCCCAGGGCCACTCCCTCCTGACTGTATATCACTGTCCCGCCACCTCTGGTGGGTCTGTCCTGCCGGTGGGACAGGACACACCCAGGGATGGTGATGAAAGAGTCTGTGACGTTGGCTGAAAGGTTTGATTCTGTGAGTATGGCTATGTCAGGCTGTTACCTGACTAGTCTGTGGGACAGCTCTCCCAATTTTGGCACAAGTCCCCAGATGTTAGTGAGGAGGACTTTGCAGGGTCGACTGGGCTTGGTGTTTTGCCGTTGTCGTGTCCGGTGCCTAGTGGTCCGATGCCGGGTGGTCCGTCCGGTTTTGTTCTTATTATGACATTTTGTTGCGAGATTTAACAACTGAGTGGCTTGCTAGGCCATTTCAGAGGGCAATTAAGAATCAACCACATTCCCTATAATATACACAGGGGCTGCTATCCCCTATAATATACACAGGGACTGCTATTCCCTATAATATACACAGGGGCTGCTATTCTCTATAATATACACAGGGGCTGCTATCCCCTATAATATACACAGGGGCTGCTATCCCCTATAATATACACAGGGGCTGCTATCCCCTATAATATACACAGGGGGCTGCTATTCTCTATAATATTCACAGGGGGCTGCTATTCTCTATAATATACACAGGGGGCTGCTATTCTCTATAATATACACAGGGGGCTGCTATTCTCTATAATATACACAGGGGCTGCTATCCCCTATAATATACACAGGGGCTGCTATTCTCTATAATATACACAGGGGGCTGCTATTCTCTATAATATACACAGGGGCTGCTATCCCCTATAATATACACAGGGGCTGCTATCCCCTATAATATACACAGGGGCTGCTATTCTCTATAATATACACAGGGGGCTGCTATCCCCTATAATATACACAGGGGCTGCTATCCCCTATAATATACACAGGGGGCTGCTATTCTCTATAATATACACAGGGGCTGCTATCCCCTATAATATACACAGGGGCTGCTATCCCCTATAATATACACAGGGGGCTGCTATCCCCTATAATATACACAGGGGCTGCTATTCTCTATAATATACACAGGGGCTGCTATTCCCTGTCATATACACAGGGGCTGCTGTCCCCTATAATATACACAGGGGCTGCTATTCTCTATAATATACACAGGGGCTGCTATTCCCTGTCATATACACAGGGGCTGCTATCCCCTATAATATACACAGGGGCTGCTATTCCCTATAATATACACAGGGGCTGCTATTCCCTGTCATATACACAGGGGCTGCTATCCCCTATAATATACACAGGGGCTGCTATTCCCTATAATATACACAGGGGCTGCTATTCTCTATAATATACACAGGGGCTGCTATCCCCTATAATATACACAGGGGCTGCTGTTCCCTATAATATACACAGGGGCTGCTATTCCCTATAATATACACAGGGGCTGCTGTTCCCTATAATATACACAGGGGCTGCTATTCCCTATAATATACACAGGGGCTGCTATTCCCTATAATATACACAGAGGCTGCTATTCCCTATAATATACACAGGGTCTGCTATTCCCTATAATATACACAGGGGCTGCTATCCCCTATAATATACACAGGGGCTTCTATCCCCTATAATATACACAGGGGCTGCTATTCCCTGTAATATACACAGGGGCTGCTATCCCCTATAATATACACAGGGACTGCTATTCCCTATAATATACACAGGGGCTGCTATTCTCTATAATATACACAGGGGCTGCTATCCCCTATAATATACACAGGGGCTGCTATCCCCTATAATATACACAGGGGGCTGCTATTCTCTATAATATACACAGGGGGCTGCTATTCTCTATAATATACACAGGGGGCTGCTATTCTCTATAATATACACAGGGGCTGCTATCCCCTATAATATACACAGGGGGCTGCTATTCTCTATAATATACACAGGGGGCTGCTATTCTCTATAATATACACAGGGGCTGCTATCCCCTATAATATACACAGGGGCTGCTATCCCCTATAATATACACAGGGGGCTGCTATTCTCTATAATATACACAGGGGGCTGCTATTCTCTATAATATACACAGGGGCTGCTATCCCCTATAATATACACAGGGGCTGCTATCCCCTATAATATACACAGGGGCTGCTATTCTCTATAATATACACAGGGGCTGCTATCCCCTATAATATACACAGGGGCTGCTATCCCCTATAATATACACAGGGGGCTGCTATTCTCTATAATATACACAGGGGGCTGCTATTCTCTATAATATACACAGGGGGCTGCTATTCTCTATAATATACACAGGGGGCTGCTATTCTCTATAATATACACAGGGGCTGCTATCCCCTATAATATACACAGGGGCTGCTATTCTCTATAATATACACAGGGGCTGCTATCCCCTATAATATACACAGGGGCTGCTATTCTCTATAATATACACAGGGGGCTGCTATCCCCTATAATATACACAGGGGCTGCTATCCCCTATAATATACACAGGGGGCTGCTATTCTCTATAATATACACAGGGGCTGCTATCCCCTATAATATACACAGGGGCTGCTATCCCCTATAATATACACAGGGGGCTGCTATCCCCTATAATATACACAGGGGCTGCTATTCTCTATAATATACACAGGGGCTGCTATTCCCTGTCATATACACAGGGGCTGCTGTCCCCTATAATATACACAGGGGCTGCTATTCTCTATAATATATGATGTGGAGATGCCGGTGATGGACTGGGGTTGACAATTGTAAACAATTTTACAACACCAAGTTATAGTCCAGCAATTTTATTTTAAATTCACAAGCTTTCGGAGATTTTCTCCTTCCTCAGGCAAATGTTTCAAGATTTGAAAGATCTTGAAACATTTGCCTGAGGAAGGAGAAAATCTCCGAAAGCTTGTGAATTTAAAATAAAATTGCTGGACTATAACTTGGTGTTGTAAAATTGTTTACAACTCTATAATATACACAGGGGCTGCTATTCCCTGTCATATACACAGGGGCTGCTATCCCCTATAATATACACAGGGGCTGCTATTCCCTATAATACACACAGGGGCTGCTATTCCCTGTCATATACACAGGGGCTGCTATCCCCTATAATATACACAGGGGCTGCTATTCCCTATAATATACACAGGGGCTGCTATTCTCTATAATATACACAGGGGCTGCTATCCCCTATAATATACACAGGGGCTGCTGTTCCCTATAATATACACAGGGGCTGCTATTCCCTATAATATACACAGGGGCTGCTATTCCCTATAATATACACAGGGGCTGCTATTCCCTATAATATACACAGGGGCTGCTATTCCCTATAATATACACAGAGGCTGCTATTCCCTATAATATACACAGGGTCTGCTATTCCCTATAATATACACAGGGGCTGCTATCCCCTATAATATACACAGGGGCTTCTATCCCCTATAATATACACAGGGGCTGCTATTCCCTGTAATATACACAGGGGCTGCTATCCCCTATAATATACACAGGGACTGCTATTCCCTATAATATACACAGGGGCTGCTATTCTCTATAATATACACAGGGGCTGCTATCCCCTATAATATACACAGGGGCTGCTATCCCCTATAATATACACAGGGGGCTGCTATTCTCTATAATATACACAGGGGGCTGCTATTCTCTATAATATACACAGGGGGCTGCTATTCTCTATAATATACACAGGGGCTGCTATCCCCTATAATATACACAGGGGCTGCTATCCCCTATAATATACACAGGGGGCTGCTATTCTCTATAATATACACAGGGGGCTGCTATTCTCTATAATATACACAGGGGCTGCTATCCCCTATAATATACACAGGGGCTGCTATCCCCTATAATATACACAGGGGCTGCTATTCTCTATAATATACACAGGGGCTGCTATCCCCTATAATATACACAGGGGCTGCTATCCCCTATAATATACACAGGGGGCTGCTATTCTCTATAATATACACAGGGGGCTGCTATTCTCTATAATATACACAGGGGGCTGCTATTCTCTATAATATACACAGGGGCTGCTATCCCCTATAATATACACAGGGGCTGCTATCCCCCATAATATACACAGGGGCTGCTATTCTCTATAATACACACAGGAGCTGCTATTCCCTATAATATACACAGGGGCTGCTATTCTCTATAATATACACAGGGGGCTGCTATCCCCTATAATATACACAGGGGCTGCTATTCTCTATAATATACACAGGGGCTGCTATTCCCTGTCATATACACAGGGGCTGCTATCCCCTATAATATACACAGGGGCTGCTATTCCCTATAATATACACAGGGGCTGCTATTCCCTGTCATATACACAGGGGCTGCTATCCCCTATAATATACACAGGGGCTGCTATTCCCTATAATATACACAGGGGCTGCTATTCTCGATAATATACACAGGGGCTGCTATCCCCTATAATATACACAGGGGCTGCTATTCCCTATAATATACACAGGGGCTGCTATCCCCTATAATATACACAGGGGCTGCTATTCCCTATAATATACACAGGGGCTGCTATTCCCTATAATATACACAGGGGCTGCTATTCCCTATAATATACACAGAGGCTGCTATTCCCTATAATATACACAGGGTCTGCTATTCCCTATAATATACACAGGGGCTGCTATCCCCTATAATATACACAGGGGCTTCTATCCCCTATAATATACACAGGGGCTGCTATTCCCTGTAATATACACAGGGGCTGCTATTCTCTATAATATACACAGGGGCTGCTATCCCCTATAATATACACAGGGGCTGCTATCCCCTATAATATACACAGGGGCTGCTATTCCCTGTAATATACACAGGGGCTGCTATTCTCTATAATATACACAGGGGCTGCTATCCCCTATAATATACACAGGGGCTGCTATCCCCTATAATATACACAGGGGCTGCTATTCTCTATAATATACACAGGGGCTTCTATCCCCTATAATATACACAGGGGCTGCTATTCCCTGTAATATACACAGGGGCTGCTATTCTCTATAATATACACAGAGGCTGCTATTCTCTATAATATACACAGAGGCTGCTATCCCCTATAATATACACAGAGGCTGCTATTCTCTATAATATACACAGAGGCTGCTATCCCCTATAATATACACAGGGGTTGCTATTCTCTATAATATACACAGAGGCTGCTATTCTCTATAATATACACAGAGGCTGCTCTTCTCTACAATATACACAGAGGCTGCTATTCTCTATAATATACACAGAGGCTGCTATTCTCTATAATATACACAGGGGCTGCTATTCTCTATAATATACACAGAGGCTGCTATCCCCTATAATATACACAGGGGTTGCTATTCTCTATAATATACACAGAGGCTGCTATTCTCTATAATATACACAGAGGCTGCTCTTCTCTACAATATACACAGAGGCTGCTATTCTCTATAATATACACAGAGGCTGCTCTTCTCTACAATATACACAGAGGCTGCTATTCTCTATAATATACACAGAGGCTGCTCTTCTCTACAATATACACAGAGGCTGCTATTCTCTATAATATACACAGGGGGCTGCTATCCCCTATAATATACACAGGGGCTGCTATTCTCTATAATATACACAGGGGGCTGCTATTCTCTATAATATACACAGGGGCTGCTATCCCCTATAATATACACAGGGGGCTGCTATTCTCTATAATATACACAGGGGGCTGCTATTCTCTATAATATACACAGGGGCTGCTATCCCCTATAATATACACAGGGGGCTGCTATCCCCTATAATATACACAGGGGCTGCTATTCTCTATAATATACACAGGGGGCTGCTATCCCCTATAATATACACAGGGGGCTGCTATTCTCTATAATATACACAGGGGCTGCTATCCCCTATAATATACACAGGGGCTGCTATCCCCTATAATATACACAGGGGGCTGCTATCCCCTATAATATACACAGGGGCTGCTATTCTCTATAATATACACAGGGGCTGCTATTCCCTGTCATATACACAGGGGCTGCTATCCCCTATAATATACACAGGGGCTGCTATTCCCTATAATATACACAGGGGCTGCTATTCTCGATAATATACACAGGGGCTGCTATCCCCTATAATATACACAGGGGCTGCTATTCCCTATAATATACACAGGGGCTGCTATCCCCTATAATATACACAGGGGCTGCTATCCCCTATAATATACACAGGGGCTTCTATCCCCTATAATATACACAGGGGCTGCTATTCCCTGTAATATACACAGGGGCTGCTATTCTCTATAATATACACAGGGGCTGCTATCCCCTATAATATACACAGGGGCTGCTATCCCCTATAATATACACAGGGGCTGCTATTCCCTGTAATATACACAGGGGCTGCTATTCTCTATAATATACACAGGGGCTGCTATCCCCTATAATATACACAGGGGCTGCTATCCCCTATAATATACACAGGGGCTGCTATTCTCTATAATATACACAGGGGCTTCTATCCCCTATAATATACACAGGGGCTGCTATTCCCTGTAATATACACAGGGGCTGCTATTCTCTATAATATACACAGAGGCTGCTATTCTCTATAATATACACAGAGGCTGCTATCCCCTATAATATACACAGAGGCTGCTATTCTCTATAATATACACAGAGGCTGCTATCCCCTATAATATACACAGGGGTTGCTATTCTCTATAATATACACAGAGGCTGCTATTCTCTATAATATACACAGAGGCTGCTCTTCTCTACAATATACACAGAGGCTGCTATTCTCTATAATATACACAGAGGCTGCTATTCTCTATAATATACACAGGGGCTGCTATTCTCTATAATATACACAGAGGCTGCTATCCCCTATAATATACACAGGGGTTGCTATTCTCTATAATATACACAGAGGCTGCTATTCTCTATAATATACACAGAGGCTGCTCTTCTCTACAATATACACAGAGGCTGCTATTCTCTATAATATACACAGAGGCTGCTCTTCTCTACAATATACACAGAGGCTGCTATTCTCTATAATATACACAGAGGCTGCTCTTCTCTACAATATACACAGAGGCTGCTATTCTCTATAATATACACAGGGGCTGCTATTCTCTATAATATACACAGAGGCTGCTATCCCCTATAATATACACAGGGGCTGCTATTCTCTATAATATACACAGGGGCTGCTATTCTCTATAATATACACAGAGGCTGCTATCCCCTATAATATACACAGGGGTTGCTATTCTCTATAATATACACAGAGGCTGCTATTCTCTATAATATACACAGAGGCTGCTATCCCCTATAATATACACAGGGGCTGCTATTCTCTATAATATACACAGAGGCTGCTATTCTCTATAATATACACAGAGGCTGCTATTCTCTATAATATACACAGAGGCTGCTATCCCCTATAATATACACAGGGGCTGCTATTCTCTATAATATACACAGAGGCTGCTATCCCCTATAATATACACAGGGGCTGCTATTCTCTATAATATACACAGGGGCTGCTATTCTCTATAATATACACAGAGGCTGCTATCCCCTATAATATACACAGGGGCTGCTATTCTCTATAATATACACAGGGGCTGCTATTCTCTATAATATACACAGAGGCTGCTATCCCCTATAATATACAGAGGGGCTGCTATTTCCTGTAATATACACAGGGGCTGCTATTCTCTATAATATGCACAGGGGCTGCTATCCCCTATAATATGCACAGGGGCTGCTATCCCCTATAATATGCACAGGGGCTGCTATTCTCTATAATATGCACAGGGGCTGCTATTCCCTGTAATATATTGTAAACAATTTTACAACGCCAAGTTATGGTCCAACGATTTTATTTTTAATCCCACAAGCTTTCGGGGGCTTTCCCCTTCCTCAGGCGTTGTGGAAAACCTTCTCCCCAGCACACCTACTCCCTGGCAAACCTCTTCCACGACACACTTACTCCCTGGCACACCCACTGCCCGACACACCTACTCACCAGCGCGCCTACTCCCTGGCACACCTACTGCCCGGCGCCTCTACTCACCGACACACCGACTCCCTGGCACACCTACTCCCTGGCACACCTACTCCCTGGCACACCTACTCCCTGGCACACCTACTCCCTGGCACACCTACTCCCTGGCACACCTTCTCCCTGGCACACCGCCTGAGGAAGGGGAAAGCCCCCAAAAGCTTGTGGGATTAAAACTAAAATCGTTGGACTATAACTTGGTGTTGTAAAATTGTTTACAATTGTTAACCCCAGTCCATCACCGGCATCTCCACACCCTGTAATATACACAGGGGCTGCTATTCCCTGTAATATACACAGGGGCTGCTATTCCCTGTAATATACACAGGGGCTGCTATTCCCTATAATATACACAGAGGCTGCTATTCCCTATAATATACACAGGAGCTGCTATTCCCTATAATATACACAGGGGCTGCTATCCCCTATAATATACACAGGGGCTGCTATCCCCTATAATATACACAGAGGCTGCTATTCCCTATAATATACACAGGAGCTGCTATTCCCTATAATATACACAGGGGCTGCTATTCCCTATAATATACACAGAGGCTGCTATCCCCTATAATATACACAGGGGCTGCTATTCCCTGTAATATACACAGAGGCTGCTATTCCCTATAATATACACAGGGGCTCATGGGGACGGCCTCAACCGGGATCTTGGGTTCATGTCACGCTACACGTAACCCCACCAGCGAACAAATGTTATCTGTTTTTAATATAATGGGTCAGTTGCTGTCTTTTCTATGTTTCTACCTCTCTATCTCTGTTTTTTTTTGTTTGTTGTTTTTTTTGGTGATTTGTATATTCTGAGACCTTGCAGGTAACACCTGTCTGTCTGCACACTGATTGCCTTGGCAACGGGCAGTTGAAAAAACTGTCTGTACTCACCAAGCATTGTTCTGTGAATTATAAATGCGATTTCATTTCGAGGATTTCATTTCCACATCGTTCACCTGAGGAAGGGGGAAGCCTCCGAAAGCTTGTGAATTTAAAATAAAATTGCTGGACTATAACTTGGTGTTGTAAAATTGTTTACAATTGATTAAGCTGGTTTTATTATCCAGTAATTTCTTTCTTGCTATTGGATGCTCACTTTGTTCCTAATTTGAATCAGACGGTAACTGCAGCCTCTGCGATTCTCAAAGTCCTAATGAGCTGTTCACACACATCGGAGTGCTTCTCTTTCTATGAGCAGGTGTGTTTTTATTTGAAGTGCTGATTGTCAGAAGGCAGCGATGTGAATTGTTTGAGAGGCTGCATTTCTGGATATTCCCGAGCACGGGTTTTAAGGCCAGTCTTCACCTGGAGAAGGCTTGGTGTGTTCAGCACCGGCTTCTAACTCCCCCGTGCTCCAGTTTTGGCTCTGTGTGGACCTCATTGTGAGGTTATCTGTGCAGATTGTGTTTCTATGACTCCTTCACTTTTAAGAAAGATCTTAAGTCTCCCGGTGATTTGAAAGTTGTTAACTGTTTATTTGAGCAGACTGAGTCCTCCCCTCACACACTCCTCATTGGTAACTGTGCAGCCCTTGCAGATGTTGCTGGGTCTGAGACCCTTTGGGCAGTGCCTGCACAGTGAGACTCCGGGATACTACAGAGGGAGAGTAAAGGAGCAGTGAGTGAACTGTCAGACCCCTAGTGCAGCTGTAGTGTTCAGACATCATGTCTTATTGAGTTCCCTAGGGTGGGGCACATCGGGGGAGGGAACAGAGGAGAGTGGAGGGCTGGTGAGTGTCCTGCGAGTAAAATTTAACTTTAGCAGAGCACAGGATCGACTGCCTGTCATACTTAAGAAAAGACATACTTGCTCTCGAGGCAGTACAAAGAAGGTTCACTCGGTTAATCCCGGGGATGAGGGGGTGGACATATGAGTAGAGGTTGAGTAGATTGGGACTCTACTCATTGGAGTTCAGAAGAATGAGAGGCGATCTTATTGAAACATATAAGATTGTGAAGGGGCTTGATCGGGTGGATGCGGTAAGGATGTTCCCAATGATGGGTGAAACTAGAACTAGGGGGCATAATCGTGGAATAAGGGGCTGCTCTTTCAAAACTGAGATGAGGAGAAACTTCTTTACTCAGAGGGTAGTAGGTCTGTGGAATTTGCTGCCCCAGGAAGCTGTGGAAGCTACATCATTAGATAAATTTAAAACAGAAATAGACAGTTTCCTAGGGAATTAGGGGTTACGGGGAGCGGGCAGGAAATTGGACATGAATTTAGATTTGAGGTTAGGATCAGATCAGCCATGATCTTATTGAATGGCGGAGCAGGCTCGAGGGGCCGATTGGCCTACTCCTGCTCCTATTTCTTATGTTCTTATGTTCTTATACACCCCACCCGTCATACACCCTGCCTGCCATACACCCGGCCCATCAAACACCCCACCCATCAAATACCCGCCCGTCATATACCTGCCCGTCATACACCCCGCCCATCATATACCCGCCCGTCATATACCCGCCATTATATACCCCCCTTTTATACACGCCCCTGTTTTACACCCGCCTGTTATACACCCGCCTGTTATCCACCCGCCTGTTATACACCCGCCCGTTATACACCCCCCTGTTACACATCGCCCATTACACACTCGCCCGCTATACATTCCGCCCTTTGTATACCCGCCGGCTAACCTTTTGTGTTTCTTGTACGAGGACACCCAAATCTCACTGAACACCAACATTTAATAGTTTCTCACCATTTAAAAAATATTCTGTTTTTCTATTCTTCCTACCAAAGTGAATAACCTCACATTTCCCTACATTATACTACATCTGTCACCTTCTTGCCCACTCACTTAACCTGTCTATATTCCTTTGCAGACTCTTTGTGTCCTCCTCACAGCTTACTTTCCCACCTAGCTTTGTATCGTCTGCAGACTTGGATCCATTACATTCGGTCCCTTCATCTAAGTCATTAATAGAGATTGTAAATAGCTGAGGCCCAAGCACCGATCCTTGTGGCACCCCACTAGTTACAGCCTGACAACCTGAAAATGACCCGTTTATCCCTACTCTCTGTTTTCTGTCCTTTAACCAATCCTCTATCCATGATAATATATTACCCCCAACCCCATGAGCCCTTATCTTGTGTAACAACCTTTTATGTGGCACCTTATTGAATGCCTTTTGAAAATCCAAATATACTCCATCCACTGGTTCTCCTTTATCTACCCTGCTAGTTACATCCTCAAAAAACTCTAATAAATTTGTCAAACATGATTTCCCTTTCATAAAACCATGTTGACTCTGCCCAATCATATTATGATTTTCTAAGTGCCCTGTTACCGCTTCCTTAATAATGGATTCCAGCATTTTCCTGATGACTGATGTCAGTCTAATTGGCCTGTCGTTCCCTGTTTTCTCTCTCCCTCCTTTCCTGAATAGCGAGGTCACATTTGCTACCTTCCAATCCACTGGGACTGTTCTAGAATCTAGGGAATTTTGGAAGATCATAACCAATGCATCCACTATCTCTGCAGCCACCTCTTTTAGAACCCTAGGATGTAGGCCATCAGGTTCAGGGGATTTATCGGCTTTTAGTCCCATTAATTTCTCAAGTACTTTTTATTTACTGATATTAATTACTTTAAGTTCCTCACTCTCATTAGGCCCTTGGTTCCCCACTATTTCTGGTCTGTTTTTTGTGTCTTCTACTGTGAAGACAGATACAAAATATTTGTTTAACATCTCTGCCATTTCCTGATTCCCCATTATAATTTCTCCTGTTTCAGCCTCGAAGGGACCAACATTTACTTTTGCTACTCTCACCCTTTTTACATACTTGTAGAAGCTCTTACAATCTGTTTTTATATTTCTTGCTAGTTTATTCTCATATTCTATTTTATCCCTTTTTCATCAATTTTTTGGTCATCCTTTGCTGGTTTCTAAAACTCTCCCAATCCTCAGGCTTACTACTCTTCTTTGCAACATTATAAGCCTCTTCTTTTAATCTAATACTATCCTTAACTTCTTTAGTTAGCCATGGATGGATCACTTTTCCCGTGGAGTTTTTATTTCTCAATGGAATGTATATTCGTTGAGAATATTGAAATATTTCTTTAAACGTTTGCCATTGTTTATCTACCGTCATACCCTTTAATCTAATTTCCCAATCAACCGTAGCCAACTTGCCCCTCATACCCACATAATTGGCTTTATTTAAGTTTAAGTCTCTAGTTTCTGACTTAAGTACATCACTCTCAAACTCAATGTGAAATTCTAACATATTATGATCACTTTTCCCCAGAGGATCCTTTACCATGCAATTACTAATTAACCCTGTCTCATTACGTAATACAAGATCTAAAATAGCCTGTTCCCTGGTTGGTTCCCTGACGTATTGCTCTAGGAAACCGTCTCGAATACATTCCATCAACTCATCCTCCAAACTACCTTTCCCAATTTGATTTGCCCAATTTGAAGATTAAAGTCCCCCATGATTATTGCATTACCTGTGTTACAAGCTCCTATTATTACCTGATTAATACTCTGTCCAATGTTATTGCCACTATTAGGGGGCCTATAAACTACTCCCACCAGTGTTTTCTGCCCCTTGTTATTTCTTATCTCCACCCAGACCGATTCTACTTCCTGATCGTCCGAGCCGAGACCCTTTCTCACCACTCTCCTTATATCATCCTTTATAATCAGGGTTACACGCCCTGTTTCCCTTCTGCCTGTCTTTTCGAAACGTCAAGCACCCTGGAATATTTAGTTCCTGACTGTGTTCACCCTGCAACCATGGGCTCGATTTTGAAAGGTTGGTGGGCTGGCAGTGGGTGGGGTCAGTGGGTGCGTGGCAAACACGGATTATAAAATCTTACCGTTTCCCACGCGATCGCGAGTTAATTGGTGGCCCTTAAGCTGGTTTCCGGGTTTGCCGTCCGAAAGCTGAGCAGTGGGCGGACTGCGCACGCGCGTCACAGGCTGTCAGCTGGAGCATCTGGATTTAAAGGGCCATTGCTCCGATGGATTTTGCTGGAGCAAAGAGCAAAAAGGCCCAATGGAGCAGCACAGGGGCAAGGCTGCTCCAAGATTCAGAAACGCCTCACTTCAGCTGCTACTGGCCGGGGTGAGGAGGAGGAGGGAAGTGTTTTACCCGGCGGACGGGAGGAAGTGGCCTGTCTCTGCCACAAAGAAGGCCTGGCTCGTGGTGGCTGAGGAGGTCACCAGGGTCCAGTGCAAGAAACGTTTCAATGATCTAACTAGGTCAGCAAAAGTGAGTACACTTACTGATTCTCCTACATTCCGTCTTCCACATCACCGCCCCCACCCCACCAACTCATTCTGCACTGCCCACACTACTCCATCACATCACTCCTCACACCCACTCAAACCTCATCCTCAACTTACCTTCACTTCCTCAACACTTCCTCACCTCCCCATTTGTCACCCCACCACTACTGCTCCCCCCAATCCTGATTCAATGTGATGTCTCTGTCAGATATTCACCCTCTGATGCATGTCTTTCACGGTCAGCCTCACCCAAAGCAATGCATTCACTCACTCACACGTCTGTACGTTCTCCCCTGCTAGGAGAAGAGAGTGCAAAATGCATGGGAGAGGGCGAGGACCGGAGGGGGGCCTCCACAAATAGTGGTCCTCGCAGACACGGAGGAGGAGGCCGTGCCGATCAGCTGCACCGAGTGCCTGTCCGTCGGGGACGCAGAGACTGGCACGCGACAAACGTCTGGTGACACAACTTTAACATTCAGCACACACAACATGAATGCTCATGTTCAACACCTCAGTATGCTCACCGCAACATGACACATCTGTGATGATGCTTAATATTGCCTTCTGTTCTCTTACAGGCCCTTCAACGATCACAGTGTTGGCAGAGGGTGATTCCTCAGAGGACCTACCGGCCTCTGAGCGAGCCATCCACCAGCGCAGATAAACACACCTCAGTGGGTCCCCGTCCTCAGTTAGTTGGGGTCGCACCTGATGAGTTACCACACACATGTGAGCACGAGCAGACACTGGTGGCAGGGGCAGCTGTGGAGAGTCCGCGTGGGTGGGAGCCCTCTCCTCCAGGCTCTGCTCAGCTGGACACAGATGCTGAACCCTGGGGGCCATCCTTTAAAAGGAGAATGATCGAGGGGCAGCAGAACATTTGCGAGGTGCTGGAACAGGTGCCACGCGCACTCTCCACAATCACGCAGAGGATGGAGGAGTCCAACTCCTGCATGAGTGGAATGGTGGCACAGGTACAGGAGGGAATCTCTGAGATGGTGTCACAGGGACATGAGGGAATCTCTGAGATAGTGTCGCAGGGACATGAGGGAATCTCTGAGATAGTGTCACAGGGACATGAGGGAATCTCTGAGATAGTGTCACAGGGACGTGAGGGAATCTCTGAGATAGTGTCACAGGGACATGAGGGAATCTCTGAGATAGTGTCGCAGGGACGTGAGGGAATCTCTGAGATAGTGTCGCGGGTAAGTGCGGGAATGTCTGCGATGGAGGGAAGGCTAGCCTCCATCGAGCTTCAAGCACGGCTCACCAATGAGTCCACTGAGGCCTTGACAACGGCCCTTCGGACTCAGGGTGAGCAACTTTCTGCCGCCTTAAACAGGCTGACAGATACTCTGGCACTGACCTTCCAACACATCACACATGTCCACCACACTGTTCTCCAGCAGGGTGGTAGGAGTGATGTGGGCCTGGCCCAGAGGAGGAATGATGGTGAAAGGGGACATGGAAGTGGGGAGGCCACTCAAAGTGCTCCCACGTCTCACCCGTTGCCCCCCCCTCTCAACCAGTACCCACAATGCTGCCTCCTCTCCGGGTGGCCGAGTCTGCCCCTGCATAGGTGCAGGTGGAGCAGTCTTTGGAGGGGCCCTCATGGGCACCGAAACCCAGAGGGCGTCGGCCCAAAGCATCTAATCAGTCAGGGCATGAACAAGAGCAACCTGCCACTACCTCTGCTGCAGCCACAGGGGAAGCACCACGTAGGAGTAGTCGGGAGAGAAAGGCAAAGGTTTTGTGAGAATGAAGGGGATGCACAGGGTGTCTGACAGACTGTTATGTTTTTCATTTATATTTGGGTTTTGTTACAGTCACATTAAATGTTATCATTCTCACCCCTACTGCCATGTCTTGCCCATTCTTGACTGTTTTTTTGTGACAGGGCCCTTTCATGAGCTTCACCATGAACAGCGGCACTTGATGCCACCCAGTGGGTCATTTTACAGTGGGTGTGCGTGTAGTTACAGGACTGTTTTGTGTGTGGGGGGAGGGGGCGGGGGGCTGCTTTTTCCAGGTGGTCTGAGGATGGACTCTTCTCACTTTCTGATCTTACGAGAACTGTTCACATATCAGTGACTCCCTGGCCTCACGAGCAGCCAGGTGAGCTGCTGCTCTGCCCATGGGTTCATCACCCTCCTCCTCCTCCTCCTCCTCCTCCTCCTCCTCCTCCTGCTCCTCCTCCTCCTCCTCAATGGGGATGGCAGATGTGGATGGTGGAAGAGTGGACGGGGCCTCATCAACCGGGACCCCTCTCTGTTGCCCCCATGTTGTGCAGGACACAACTCACGACTATAATGTGTCCCACTCTGTCTGTTGCATATTGAAGCTCTCCCCCAGAACGATCAAGGCACCTAAATCGCATCTTGAGCAGCCCTATAACATGCTCAATTGTAGACCTGGTGGCGATTGTGGCTGTCTTTATATCGACGCTGTTGCTCGGTGATGGGGTTCCTCAGAGGTGTCATGAGCCACATGTGCAGGGGGTATCCCTTGTCCCCGAGGAGCCAGCCCTTGTGGGGGTTTGGTGCGTGGAAGAGGGGCGGGATGTTGGACTCCCGGAGGATGAAGGAATGGTGGCAGCTGCCAGGGTATCTGGCGCACACGTGAAGGAATCTCTTGCGATGGTCACAAACGAGCTGAGTGTTGATGGAGTGAAAGCCCTTCCTGTTGATGAACAGTCCTGGCTCGTGTGGAGGTGCTCGTATTGCTATATGGGTGCAATCGATTACACCCTGCACCCGTGGGAAGCCAGACACAGGGTGGAATCCCACTGCCCTCTCTGGCTGGCTGAGGTCGTCCATGGGGAAGTTGACGTAGTGCGAGGCCCTGCGAAACAAGCCGTCGGTGACCTGCCTTATGCACTTGTGTGCAGACGACTGAGAGACCCCGGCGATGTCTCTGGTGGCTCCCTGGAATGATCTGGAGGTGAAGAAGTTGAGGGCAGTGGTGACTTTGACAGCGACAGGTAAGGAGATGCTGCTCGGGCCCAGCCGGGAGCAGCTCGGCATGAAGGAGGCTGCAGATGTCTGAGACCACCTGGCGACTGACTCTGAGCCTCCGTGTGCACTGAGCCTCGGTCTGTAGACCCTGTGACGAGGGTAGTGCCTCCTGCGATGTAGCTCTCTCTGTGCTGTTGTGCAGGTGCCTGTGGTGCAGCACTGTGTGGTGGAGCTCCATGTGGCGGAGGTGGACGCCGCGCCTGGTGATGTTCCTCGTCCTCGGGTGTACTGGTGAACGCAGCCATGGCGCCCCCCCACACCCCCCCCGTCCTGAAGGTGTGAGTTTGAGGGGTCTGAAAAGTTGGTAAATATGTGTAAACAGAACAATTCTGAGTGTAAAGCAAGAATTTTCAGTCTAAACACAAAGATCTCCCAGCCAAAAGTCTGAGCGAACAGAGTGCCCTGGAATAACTCACCTTTTATCCCCATCTGTCAACAGGGATTTCACTGTCCAACTGGCTGCTGCTGAACCACATCTCCGAAAACATGGAGTCTTTCCCACAGCACGGGAAACACACTGAGACTGAATGAAAATCCTTCCCTCCCTCACTCACCATGAAATTAACAACTTCAACAAGTTCAACGACCTTAATAAGTGCTTTAAAGATCAGCTCTCCGGCTTTAATTGCCGGCGGCACTTCCGCATTCGTGAAGTGCACGCAGACGGGTCAGTGTGAGACACGGAGGTCGGGGGGCTGGAGCCGGGTTCCTTACCCGCTCGGGATTTTCCCAATTTTCCCAGCCCCCCCCCCACCGACCCTCAACACACACGCACTTTGATTTGAAAATCGAACCCCATAGAACCATAGAAAAGATACAGCACAGAAGGGGGCCATTCGGCCCATCGTGTCCGCGCCGGCTCGAAAAACAACCAGGTGCCCATTCTAATCCCACCTTCCAGAACCCGGTCCGTAGCCCTGCAGCTTACAGCACTTTAGGTGCAGGTCCAGGTACTTTTTAAAAGAGTTGAGGGTCCCTGCCTCTACCACCAATTCAGGCAGTGAATTCCATACACCCACCACCCTCTGGGTAAAAAAGTTTTTCCTCATGTCCCCTCTGATCCTTCCACCAATCAGCTTAAATCTGTGTCCTCTAGTTCCTGAACTCTCCGCTAGGGAAACAGGTACTTCCTGTCTACTCTATCTGGGCCCCTCATAATTTTGTACACCTCAATCAAGTCTCCCCTCAGCCTCCTCTGCTCCAAGGAAAACAACCCCAACCTATCCAATCTCTCCTCGTAGCTGCAATTTTCAAGCCCTGGCAACATTCTTGTAAATCTTCTCTGCACTCTCTCCAGAGCAATTACGTCCTTCCTGTAATGTGGTGACCAGAACTGCGCACAATACTCCAGCTGTGGCCTTACCAGCGTTTTATACAGTTCCATCATTACATCCCTGCTTTTGTATTCTATACCTCGGCTAATAACGGAGAGCATTCCGTATGCCTTCTTCATAACCTTATCTACCTGTACTGCCACCTTCAGGGACCTGTGCACGTGCACTCCAAGGTCTCTCACTTCCTCTACCCCTCTCAATATATTCCCGTTTACTGCGTATTCCCTTTTACTGTTTGCCCTCTCTAAGTGCATTACCTCACACTTCTCCGGTTGAACTCCATTTGCCACTTTTCCGCCCACTCCACCAACCCATTGATATCTTCTTGGAGTCTACAGCTATCCTCTTCACTATCAACTACACGGACAATTTTTGTGTCGTCTGCAAATTTGCCAATCATGCCCCCTACATTCAAGTCCAAATCATTAATATATACCACAAACAGCAAGGGACCCAACACTGAGCCCTGTGGCACACCACTGGAAACGGATTTCCATTCGCAAAGACTCCGTGTCTCTGTAACGGCAATTAGGTCAAACCCATTTATCTCTATTTGTACAATTAATCCATCTATCTTGTTACGAATGCTCTGTGCATTCAGATAAAAAGCCTTTAATTTTAACTTTTCTCTCTCTCTCTGTCTCTCTCTGTCTCTCCCTCTCTGTCTCCCCCACTCTGTCTCTCCCCCTCTGTTTCCCCCCCTCTGCTTCCCCCCCTCTGTCTCTCCCACTCTGTCTCCCCCACTCTGTCTCCCCCACTCTGTCTCCCCTACTCTGTCTCCCTCACTCTGTCTCCCCCATTCTGTCTCCTCCATTCTGTCTCTCCCTCTGTCTCTCCCACTCCGTCTCCCTCACTCTGTCTCCCCCACTCTGTCTCTCCCACTCTGTCTCCCCCACTCTGTCTCTCCCTCTGTCTCTCCCACTCTGTCTTCCCTACTCTGTTTCCCCCTCTGTCTCCCCCACTCTGTCTCTCCCCCTCTGTTTCCCCCCTCTGTCTCTTCCTCTCTGTCTCTCCCACTCTGTCTTCCCCACTCTGTTTCCCCCTCTGTCTCCCCCACTCTGTCTCTCCCCCTCTGTTTCCCCCTCTGTCTCTCCCTCTCTGTCTCTCCCACTCTGTCTCCCCCACTCTGTCTCTCCCCCTCTGTTTCCCCCCCCTCTGCTTCCCCCACTCTGTCTCTCCCCCTCTGTCTCTCCCCCTCTGTTTCCCCCACTCTGTCTCCCCTACTCTGTCTCCCTCACTCTGTCTCCCCCATTCTGTCTCCTCCATTCTGTCTCTCCCTCTGTCTCTCCCACTCCGTCTCCCTCACTCTGTCTCCCCCACTCTGTCTCTCCCACTCTGTCTCCCCCACTCTGTCTCTCCCTCTGTCTCTCCCACTCTGTCTTCCTTACTCTGTTTCCCCCTCTGTCTCCCCCACTCTGTCTCTCCCCCTCTGTTTCCCCCCTCTGTCTCTTCCTCTCTGTCTCTTCCTCTCTGTCTCTCCCACTCTGTCTTCCCCACTCTGTCTTCCCCACTCTGTCTTCCCCCTCTGTCTCCCCCACTCTGTCTCTCCCCCTCTGTTTCCCCCTCTGTCTCTCCCTCTCTGTCTCTCCCACTCTGTCTCTCCCCCTCTGTTTCCCCCTCTGTCTCCCCCACTCTGTCTCTCCCCCTCTGTTTCCCCCCTCTGTCTCTTCCTCTCTGTCTCTTCCTCTCTGTCTCTCCCACTCTGTCTTCCCCACTCTGTCTTCCCCACTCTGTCTTCCCCCTCTGTCTCCCCCACTCTGTCTCTCCCCCTCTGTTTCCCCCTCTGTCTCTCCCTCTCTGTCTCTCCCACTCTGTCTCTCCCCCTCTGTTTCCCCCCTCTGTCTCTCCCTCTCTGTCTCTCCCCCTCTGTCTCTCCCACTCTGTCTTCTCCACTCTGTCTCTCCCCCTCTGTTTCCCCCCTCTGTCTCTCCCTCTCTGTCTCTCCCCCTCTGTCTCTCCCCCTCTGTCTCTCCCTCTCTGTCTCTCCCTCTCTCTCTCCCCCACTCTGTCTCTCCCTCTCTGTCTTCCCCACTCTGTCTCCCCCATTCTGTCTCTCCCTCTCTGTCTCTCCCCCATCTGTCTCCCCCACTCTGTCTCCCCAACTCTGTCTCTCCCACTCTGTCTCCCCCATTCTGTCCCCCCCACTCTGTCTCTCCCACTCTGTCTCCCCCATTCTGTCCCCCCCACTCTGTCTTCCCCACTCTGTTTCCCCCTCTGTCTCCCCCACTCTGTCTCTCCCCCTCTGTTTCCCCCCTCTGTCTCTCCCTCTCTGTCTCTCCCCCTCTGTCTCTCCCCCTCTGTTTCCCCCCTCTGTCTCTCCCACTCTGTCTCTCCCACTCTGTCTCTCCCTCTCTGTCTCTCCCACTCTGTCTCCCCCATTCTGTCCCCCCCCACTCTGTCTCTCCCACACTGTCTCCCCCATTCTGTCCCCCCCACTCTGTCTCTCCCACTCTGTCTCCCACCATCTGTCTCCCCCACTCTGTCTCTCCCACTCTGTCTCCCCCCATCTGTCTCCCCCTGCCCCCTCTCTCTCGTCGGAGATTCCATCCTCTGATATTTTTCCAAATCTCGGTCAGAGTGACAGTCAGAGGATGATCATACGGGAAATGTGGTTTCCATTATGATGCTGCCCAGGAATGGAGGAAATCTCGAACTTTCCATGTGTGAATAACTTGAGCCAGTTTCTCCCAAGGAAACACTGACAGAAATAGCCTGCTCGTTGGCTCAGTGTGATGTGTGGATGGGAGTGTGTGGGATACTGTCCCTTCTTATTTTTACATTTTTTGATCCCTAACATAATCTGCTTTTCAGGGGTGGATGAACAGCCCTTGTCAAACATTCCCAGCCCAATATGGGGCCTCGGTTAAACTCACCATAGCCCAGAAAGCTGCACACACGCACTGGACAAGCTTCATATTGTGATCCGATTCGTTCAAATTATTAGTGCAGTGTGTAAACATTCTTCCTGTATTTCTTTACACGTTTGTGTATTAATAGTTTGATGGGAGGTTTGACTAGTGGGCGGGGCCTGGTCTGCTTCTAGACGAGTGGGCGGGGCCTGGTCTGCTCCTAGACTAGTGGGCGGGGCCTGGTCTGCTCCTGGACTAGTGGGCGGGGCCTGGTCTGCTCCTAGACGAGTGGGCGGGGCCTGGTCTGCTCCTAGACGAGTGGGTGGGGCCTGGTCTGCTCCTAGGCGAGTGGGCGGGGCCTGGTCTGCTCCTAGGCGAGTGGGCGGGGTCTGGTCTGCTCCTAGGCGAGTGGGCGGGGCCTGGTCTGCTCCTAGACGAGTGGGTGGGGCCTGGTCTGCTCCTAGACGAGTGGGCGGGGCCTGGTCTGCTCCTAGGCGAGTGGGCGGGGCCTGGTCTGCTCCTAGACGAGTGGGTGGGGCCTGGTCTGCTCCTAGACGAGTGGGCGGGGCCTGGTCTGCTCCTAGGCGAGTGGGCGGGGCCTGGTCTGCTCCTAGACGAGTGGGCGGGGCCTGGTCTGCTCCTAGGCGAGTGGGCGGGGCCTGGTCTGCTCCTAGACGAGTGGGTGGGGCCTGGTCTGCTCCTAGACGAGTGGGCGGGGCCTGGTCTGCTCCTAGACGAGTGGGCGGGGCCTGGTCTGCTCCTAGGCGAGTGGGCGGGGCCTGGTCTGCTCCTAGACGAGTAGATTGGTGGAAAAGGGAGAGAGCAGAGTGAGAGTCAGAAATGATGCTTTAGGCACTACACGTAAAGGGAAAATTAAAAGATGTAAAGTAATTAAATCAGGAGAGAGAAATAAGAAATGTGTGAGAAAAACAACATTAGAGCAGAAGGGCAGGTTCGGGTGTGTGGCCCAAATAAGAGTTCTTTATACCAACACACGGAGTATCAGGAACAAATTGAATGAACTGCAGGCGCAAGTTCAATTCAGAGGGTACGACATGGTCGCCATTACTGAGACATGGCTACAAGACGGTCAGGACTGGGAACTGAATATACCAGGTTATAAGGTCTACAGGAAGGATAGGGAAACTGGTAGAGGGGGAGGAGGAGCCTGAGTGATTAAGGATGAAATTACTTCAATGATAAGAGAGAATATAACGAGAGGTAAACAGGCAGTGGAGACTTTATGGGTAGAATTAAGAAATAGAAAAGGATTTAAGACTGGAGTGGGAGTTGTGTATAGGGCCCCTGGTAGCAGCTGCAAAGTGGCAGAATGTATAAATGCAGAGATTAGACAAGCATGTAGCAAAGGCAGAGTGGTTTTAATGGGGGATTTTAACTTTCATATTGATTGGGATAAACAGACGAGCTCATGTCAGAAAGGTAGTGAATTTCTTTAGTGTGTTCAGGACAGCTTTCTGCAATAATATGTCCTGGAACCAATAAGGAGGCAGGGCCAAATTAGATTTAATAATGAGTAATGAGCCAGATTTAGTTAACAGCCTAACGGAGCATGAACATTTATCTAATAGCGATCATAATATGATGGAATTCAACGTTATGTTTGAAAGGGAGAAACCCGTAACAGCTGCTAAGATTCTAAATTTAGGAAAGGCCGACTTCAACAGGATGAGACAGAGACTGTCCACAGTAAACTGGGCAAATTTGTTAATGGGGAAAATGATAGGAGATCAGTTAAAAAAGAACCAGTTTATACCCCTAAGGAGCAAGAGCTCCACTTGCCAAAAAAACAGCCATGGATGACAAAAGCGGTAAGGGCCAACATAATACTAAAAGAAAAAGCAAACAAAAATGCAAAAAATAGCACAGATCCTGGCGACTGGGAGAGATACAAAGAACAGCAAAGGGTGACCAAACAGATAGTATGAGCTACAAAAAGGGAGTGTGAACAGAAACTTGCAAGGGATATCAAAACCAACACAAAAAATGTTTACAATTATATTAGGAAAAAGAGGGCGGTCAAGAGTGATGTGGGCCCCTTAAAAACTGAGAATGGTGATATTGTAAATGAAAATAAGGAAGTGGCGGACATGTTAAATCATTACTTTGCGTCAGTATTTACAGTAGAGGAAGAGGCTAGCAGGCCACAAACACCAAGGAAATTAATTTTGAATCAGGGACAGGGACTCGCCATAATTAACGTAAGCAAATTAACAATAATGAAGAAAATAATGGCAGTAAAAAGTGACAAATCCCCAGGACCAGATGGTTTCCATCCCAGGATTCTAAAGTAATCTATAATCTAACTATAATCTTCCAAAGTTCTCTCGATTCAGGAACCTTTCCTTTAGATTGGAAAATTACACAGTCACACTGTTATTTAAGAAAGAGGAAAGAGGGAAACCAGGGAATTATAGACCAGTTAGAAGAAGAAAATAATAGCACTAAAGAGTGACAAATCCCCAGGACCAGATGGTTTCCATCCCAGGGTTTTAAAGGAAGTAGGTGAGCACATTGCAGATGCCCTAACTATAATCTTTCAAAGTTCTCTAGATTCAGGAACTGTCCCTCTGGATTGGAAAATTGTACATGTCACTCTGCTTTTTAAGAAAGGAGAGAGAGGGAAACCAGGGAATTATAGACCAGTTAGTCTAACATCTGTTGAGGGGAAAATGCTGGCGTCTATAATTAAGGATAGGGTGACTGAACACCTCGAGAATTTTCAGTTAATCAGAGAGAGCCAGCATGGATTTGTGAAAGGTAGGTCGTGCCTGACAAACCTGATTGAATTCTTTGAAGAGGTGACTAAAGTAGTGGACAGGGGAATGTCAATGGATGTTATTTATATGGACTTCCAGAAGGCATTTGATAAAGTCCCACATAAGAGACTGTTAGCTAAGATAGAAGCCCATGGAATCGAGAGAAAAGTATGGACTTGGTTAGGAAGTTGGCTGAGCGAAAGGCGACAGAGAGTAGGGATAATGGGAAGGTACTCACATTGGCAGGATGTGACTAGTGGAGTCCCAATGGGATCTGTCTTGGGGCCTCAATTATTCAAAATATTTATTAACGACTTAGATGAAGGCATAGAAAGTCTCATATCTAAGTTTGCCGATGACACAAAGATTGGTGACATTGTGAGCAGAGTAGATGAAAACATAAAATTACAAAGGGATATTGATAGATTAGGTGAATGGGCAAAACTGTGGCAAATGGAATTCAATGTAGACAAATGTGAGGTCATCCACTTTGGATCAAAAAAGGATAGAACAGGGTACTTTCTAAATGGTAAAAAGTTAAAAACAGTGGATGTCCAAAGGGACTTAGGGGTTCAGGTACATAGATCACTGAAGTGTCTTGAACAGGTGCAGAAAATAATCAAGAAGGCTAATGGAATGCTGGCCTTTATATCTGGAGGACTGGAGTACAAGGGGGCAGAGGTTATGCTGCAGCTATACAAAACCCTGGTTAGACCACACCTGGAATACTGTGAGCAGTTCTGGGCACCGCACCTTCGGAAGGACATATTGGCCTTGGAGGGAGTGCAGTGTAGATTTACTAGAATGATACCCAGACTTCAAGGGTTAAGTTACGAGGAGAGATTACACAAATTGGGGTTGTATTCTCTGGAGTTTCGAAGGTTAAGGGGTGATCTGATCAAAGTTTATAAGATATTAAGGGGAACAGATAGGGTGGATAGAGAGAAACTATTTCCACTGGTTGGGGATTCTAGGAGTAGGGGGCACAGTCTAAAAATTAGAGCCAGACCTTTCAGGAGCGAGATTAGAAAACATTTCTACACACAAAGGGTGGTAGAAGTTTGGAACTCTCTTCCGCAAAAGGCAATTGATACTAGCTCAATTGCTAAATTTAAATGTGAGATAGATAGCTTTTTGGCAACCAAAGGTATTAAGGGATATGGGCCAAAGGCAGGTATATGGAGTTAGATCACAGATCAGCCATGATCTTATCAAATGGCGGAGCAGGCACGAGGGGCTGAATGGCCTACTCCTGTTCCTATGTTCCTAGTTAGCCTAACATCTGTTGTCGGGAAATTACTAGAGTCTATAATTAAGGATAGAGTGACTGAACACCTCGAGAATTTTCAGTTAATCAGAGAGAGCCAGCATAGATTTGTGAAAGGTAGGTCGTGCCTGACAAACCTGATTGAATTTTTTGAAGAAGTGACAAAAGTAGTGGACAGGGGAATGTCTATGGATGTTGTTTATTTGGACTTCCAGAAGGCATTTGATAAAGTCCCTCATAAGAGACTGTTAGCTAAAGTTGAAGCTCAAGGAATCGAGGGCAAATTATTGACCTGGTTGGTAAATTGTCTCAGTGTCAGGAAGCAAAGGGTAATGGTTGACGGGTGTTTTTGTGACTGGAAGGCTGTTTCCAGTGGAGATCCGCAGGGCTCTGTACTATTTTCCTTGCTTTTTGTGATATATATTAATGATTTGGACTTAAACGTAGGGGGCATGATTAAGAAGTTTGCAGATAATACAAAAATTAGCCGTGTGGTTGATAGTGAGGAGGAAAGCTGTAGACTGCAGGAAGATATCAATGGACTGATCAGGTGGGCAGAAAAGTGGCAAATGGAATTCAATCCGGAGAAGTGTGAGGTAATGCATTTGGGGAGGGCAAACAAGGCAAGGGAGTACTCAATAAATGGGAGGATACTGAAAGGTGTAGAGAAAGAGAGGGACCTTGGAGTGCATGCCCACAGATCCCTGAAGGTAGCAGGACAGGGAGATAAGGTGGTTAAAAAGGCATATGGGATACTTTCCTTTATTAGGCGAGGCGCAGAATATAAGAGCAGGGAGGTTATGCTGGAACTGTATAAAACATTGGTTAGGCCACAGCTTGAGTACTGTGTACAGTTCTGGTCACCACATTACAGGAAAGATGTGATTGCACTAGAGAGAGTACAGAGGAGATTTACGAGGACATTGCCAGGGCTGGAGAATTTTAGCTATGAGGGAAGATTGGATAGGCTGGGGTTGTTTTCCTTGGAACAAAGGAGGCTGAGGGGAGATTTAATTGAGGTGTATAAAATTAAGAGGGGCCTAGATAGAATGAATAGGGAGGACCTATTTCACTTTGCAGAGGGGTCAGTGACCAGGGGCATAGATTTAAAGTAATTGGTAGAAGGATTAGAGGGGAGCTGAGGAGAATGTTTTCACCCAGGGGGTGGTGGGGGTCTGGAACTCACTGGCTGAGAGGGTGGTAGAGGCAGAAACCCTCAACTCATTTAAAAAGTACTTGGATGTGCACTTGAAGTGCCGTAACCTACAGGGCTACGGACCAAGTGCTGGAAAGTGGGATTAAGTTGGATAGCTCTTTTTCGGCTGGCATGTACACGATGGGCCGAATGGCCTCCTTTCTATGATTCTCTGATTCTAAAAGAGAGGACTGTGGGGTGACCTGATAGAAGTCTTTAAGATTATGAAAGGGTTTGATAGGTTAGACGTGGAGAAAATGTTTCCACTTGTTGGGGAGACCAGAACTCGGGGTCATAAATATAAGATAGTCACTAATAAATCCAATAGGGAATTCAGGAGAAACTTCTTTATTCGAGAGAGTGGTGAGAATGTGGAACTCACTACCACAAGGTGTAATTGAGGCGAATAGTGTAGATACATTTAAGGGGAAGCTGGAGAAACACATGAGGGAGAAAGGAATAGAAGGATATGCTGATAGGGTGAGATGAAATCGGGAGGGAGGAGGCTCGTGTTGAGCATAAACACCAGTATAGACCAGTTGGGCCGAATGGCCTGTTTCTGTGTAACTCTACATAAGATTGCCAATGCATGTGCTCCACAGCAATTAACCCTCAAGTCCCCTTTCCCCTTTAACAGAAATATTCCCTCGTCTGTGTGAGAATTGATGGGAGAGAATCGAGGGAAGCCGTGATGTGAGTGTGGGTGACTGGGGTACTTGTACGAGGTGACTCTCGGTTGTCTACCTTTGCCTGTGTTCCCGGCTGCTTCTTGTACAAGGGCTCGTGCCTCACACTAATTATTAGCAGATATGTCAGCAGTGCCTAGAAAGCTTTATTAAATTCACATTTCCATTGCAACTGACACATTTACCTCTGTCGTTGCACTTTGCTGCCTCACATTTACATTTATTAAAATGCTAATGAAGCCGGCGTATTACTGTAAATCATTCTCATATCAAAGAGGTTATGTTCAATACAATTATGCATTATTCCAACTGGCAGCGAGCCCACAGCCCATTGATATAACCCATGGCTTCAAGCAGTGACAGGAACCTGGCATTAAGTGTGTGTGATTGGATACCTAGTGATGGGGTGACAGTTAAGATGATGGAAGGAGGTGGAGGAGCAATGGGGGAAATTGGAGAGGCAGCTTTGTATCACGGATAGCGCCCAGAGAGGCCTGAGAATAGGCTGCCTACCTGCAGCATCTGCTGGAGAATGCCCCATTGGGATTCTATACAACGGGGGTGAATGAGAAGGGGTTTGGTCCATTGGGATTCTGTACAATGGGAGTGAATGGGAAGGGGTTTGGTCCATTGGGATTCTGTACAATGGGAGTGAATGGGAAGGGGTTTGGTCCATTGGGACTCTGTACAATGGGAGTGAATGGGAAGGGGTTTGGTCCATTGGGATTCTGTACAATGGGAGTGAATGGGAAGGGGTTTGGTCCATTGGGATTCTGTACAATGGGAGTGAATGGGAAGGGGTTTGGTCCATTGGGATTCTGTACAATGGGAGTGAATGGGAAGGGGTTTGGTCCATTGGGATTCTGTACAATGGGAGTGAATGGGAAGGGGTTTGGTCCATTGGGATTCTGTACAATGGGAATGAATGGGAAGGGGTTTGGTCCATTGGGATTGTGTACAATGGGAGTGAATGGGAAGGGGTTTGGTCCATTGGGACTCTGTACAATGGGAGTGAATGAGAAGGGGTTTGGTCCATTGAGACTCTGTACAATGGGAGTGAATGGGAAGGGGTTTGGTCCATTGGGATTGTGTACAATGGGAGTGAATGGGAAGGGGTTTGGTCCATTGGGATTGTGTACAATGGGAGTAAATGGGAAGGGGTTTGGTCCATTGGGATTCTGTACAATGGGAGTGAATGGGAAGGGGTTTGGTCCATTGGGACTCTGTACAATGGGAGTGAATGAGAAGGGGTTTGGTCCATTGGGATTGTGTACAATGGGAGTGAATGGGAAGGGGTTTGGTCCATTGGGATTCTGTACAATGGGAGTGAATGGGAAGGGGTTTGGTCCATTGGGACTCTGTACAATGGGAGTGAATGGGAAGGGGTTTGATCCATTGGGACTCTGTACAATGGGAGTGAATGGGAAGGGGTTTGGTCCATTGGGACTCTGTACAATGGGAGTGAATGAGAAGGGGTTTGGTCCATTGGGACTCTGTACAATGGGAGTGAATGGGAAGGGGTTTGGTCCATTGGGACTCTGTACAATGGGAGTGAATGAGAAGGGGTTTGGTCCATTGGGATTGTGTACAATGGGAGTGAATGGGAAGGGGTTTGGTCCATTGGGATTGTGTACAATGGGAGTGAATGAGAAGGGGTTTGATCCATTGGGACACTGTACTCAGATAAGTTGTCTTTGTTTATTTATCTGGAGTTGTCTGTATTAAGTCTTCAAGAATGCCAATATATCTCATTAATACCTCATTAATGAGCCTGTTTTACATTATTTGACCCATGTTATAGGCAACTATCTATGTTGAACCATTTGGTCCCAGTACAGGCATATACAGCTGGCTACGGACCAAGTGCTGGAAAGTGGGATGAGGCCGGGTGGCTCATTTTCGGCCGGCATGGACATGATGGGCCGAATGGCCTCCTTCTGTGCTGTAAATTTTCTCTGATTCTATGACTGTAAAGAATGACTCTACATATCACACAGAGTCACATGTTCTTTATTTGGGAGATTGGCATCCATTATCCATCACTGCCATTTCCCCGTGACCAGTTTGCCTCACTGTAGAACCTGATGACTTTAAAACGATTAATGTGGAACTAGGCTCAACAGGTGATGTACCAGGTACAAATATAATAGCACCAGCCGTATCACACTAACAGTCTACACTGCCTTACCTGGATCGGAGGAGTCTCTGAGATTACCAAGCATTGCGACTGTGTGATGCAGCTATTCCTGCCCATACCAGTGATACGGTTTCGATTTTCGAAGGAGGTTGTAGGCCCCAGGATCCATCGCTATGGATACTTTGAGCACAGCACCTTGCTCACTGAGAGCACATCTGAGGAAATTGTGGAATGTATGCAGGCAATTCCCGAATCCCTTAAAAACACTCCTGGCAGGAAAAGCTTTGTGCTGGGAGTGCGCGGGAGGGATACCTACCCTGTAGGCTCCAGGTGTTGGGATGTTTGGCTCGGGGTATAACCAGAGCTTGGAGCTGGGACATTGAACCACATTGCAATAAAATCAATGGTGCAAAACCAATAGACCAATAAAATCAATGGTGCAAAACCAATAGACCAATAAAACCAATGGCGCAAAAGAAAAGAATTGAAAAGACTTGCATTTATATAGCGTCTTTTACAGCCTCAGGACGCCCCAAAGTGCTTTTCAGCCAATGAAATACTTTTGAAGCATAGTACTAACCTTCCGAAAGTGCAGCGCTCCCTCAGTACTAACCTTCCGAAAGTGCGGCGCTCCCTCAGTACTGACCCTCCGACAGGGCAGCGCTCCCTCAGTACTGACCCTCCGACAGTGCAGCGCTCCCTCAGTACTGACCCTCCGACAGTGCAGCGCTCCCTCGGTACTGACCCTCCGACAGTGCAGTGCTCCCTCAGTACTGACCCTCCGACAGTGCAGCGCTCCCTCAGTACTGACCCTCCGACAGTGCAGCGCTCCCTCAGTACTGACCCTCCGACAGTGCAGCGCTCCCTCAGTACTGACCCTCCGACAGGGCAGCGCTCCCTCAGTCCTGACCCTCCGACAGTGCGGCGCTCCCTCAGTACTGACCCTCCGACAGGGCAGCGCTCCCTCAGTACTGACCCTCCGACAGTGCAGCGCTCCCTCAGTACTGACCCTCCGACAGGGCAGCGCTCCCTCAGTACTGACCCTCCGACAGTGCAGCGCTCCCTCAGTACTGACCCTCCGACAGTGCAGCGCTCCCTCAGTACTGACCCTCCGACAGTGCAGCGCTCCCTCAGTACTGACCCTCCGACAGTGCAGCGCTCCCTCAGTACTGACCCTCCGACAGGGCAGCGCTCCCTCAGTACTGACCCTCCGACAGGGCAGCGCTCCCTCAGTACTGACCCTCCGACAGTGCGGCGCTCCCTCAGTACTGACCCTCCCACAGTGCAGCGCTCCCTCAGTACTGACCCTCCGACAGGGCAGCGCTCCCTCAGTACTGACCCTCCGACAGTGCAGCGCTCCCTCAGTACTGACCCTCCGACAGTGCAGCGCTCCCTCAGTACTGACCCTCCGACAGTGCAGCGCTCCCTCAGTACTGACCCTCCGACAGTGCAGCGCTCCCTCAGTACTGACCCTCCGACAGGGCAGCGCTCCCTCAGTACTGACCCTCCGACAGGGCAGCGCTCCCTCAGTACTGACCCTCCGACAGTGCGGCGCTCCCTCAGTACTGACCCTCCGACAGTGCAGCGCTCCCTCAGTACTGACCCTCCGACAGGGCAGCGCTCCCTCAGTACTGACCCTCCGACAGGGCAGCGCTCCCTCAGTACTGACCCTCCGACAGTGCGGCGCTCCCTCAGTACTGACCCTCCCACAGTGCAGCGCTCCCTCAGTACTGACCCTCCGACAGGGCAGCGCTCCCTCAGTACTGACCCTCCGACAGTGCAGCGCTCCCTCAGTACTGACCCTCCGACAGTGCAGCGCTCCCTCAGTACTGACCCTCCGACAGTGCGGCGCTCCCTCAGTACTGACCCTCCGACAGTGCAGCGCTCCCTCAGTACTGACCCTCCGACAGTGCAGCGCTCCCTCAGTACTGACCCTCCGACAGGGCAGCGCTCCCTCAGTACTGACCCTCCGACAGTGCGGTGCTCCCTCAGTACTGACCCTCCGACAGGGCAGCGCTCCACCAGTATTGTATTGGGAGTGACAGCCTGCGTTATGGGCTCAGGAATGGGCAGGGTATATAACGGAGGGGTGTATAATGGGGGTGTGTGTAACGGGGTGTATAATCGGCGGGGGGTGTATAAGGGGTGGGGGGGTGCGTGTATAACGGGTCGGGTGTGTAACGGGGGGTGTATAATGGGGGGGTATGTAACAGGTGTGTGTATAACGGTGGTGTATTACGGGGTGAATAATGGGGCTGTGTGTAACGGGGGTGTATAATGGGGGGTGTGTAACAGGGGGTGTAACAGGGTGTGTGTAACGGGGGGTGTAACGGGGGGGTGTAACGGGGGGGGGGGGTAACGGCGGGGGGGGGATGTAACGGAGTGTGTGTAATGGGGGGTTGTAACTGGGGTGGGGGGGGTGTAACGGGGGGGGGGGGTGTAACGGTGGGGGGGGGGGTGTAACGGGGGGGGTGTAATGGGGGGGGGGGTGTAACGGAGTGTGTGTAATGGGGGGTGTAACGGTGGGGCGGGTGTAACGGGGGGGGGTGTAACGGGGGGGGGTGTAACGGGGGGGTGTAACGAGGGGGGGGTGTAACGGGGGGGGGTGTAACGGGGGGGATGTAACGGGGGGGGGTAACGAGGGGGGGGTGTAACGGTGGGGCGGGTGTAACGAGGGGGGGATGTGTAACGGGGGGGGGATGTGTAACGAGGGGGGGGGGTGTAACGGGGGGGGGGGTGTAACGAGGGGGGGGTGTAACGGGGGGGGTGTAACGGGGGGGGTGTAACGAGGGGGGTGTAACGGGGGGGGTGTAACGAGGGGGGGGTGTAACGAGGGGGGGGTGTAACGGGGGGGGTGTAACGAGGGGGGGGTGTAACGGGGGGGGTGTAACGAGGGGGGGTGTAACCGGACCCGATTTGCTAACCCCAGTTTTTCTCCCAGGCCCAAAGTGCAAATTATTATGACATCATTTAAAAGTGAATTGGATAAGGATTTGAAAAGGAAAATTGTAAAAGGAGACAGGGAAAGAGCAGGTTTGTGGGATTGGTGAAGACAGGGCCAGTTGAATGGCCTCTTTCTGTGCTGTAATTTAAATACAAAGTAGGTTGATTAAAGGTGGAAACGAGACAGTGTCAGAAAATCAATATCGCAGATTTCACTCGATTACAGAACTTTTATACGACTTGAGACAAAAATAACAAAAGCTGCGTCACTTTGCTAACTTGGCCTGTAACGTAAATTATACCTGAGGTTTCATTCGCAACACAGTGAGACTTTCTCAAATTAACACAGGGACTGTTTCTCACATTAATAGTGAGATTTCCTCACATCAACAGCGAGAGTTTTGCGTGTTTAAACCATTTGAGGCTCTGTGACTGTTAGTTTTACTTGTTATGCAAATGGATGATCACAGCTCTGTGTCCTGACTTTCCAAATACCTGACCTTTAATGGAGAATAGATCCCCACAGCAAGGCCCCTCTCTGTTAAATTAGGAGGATGATTAAATGCTCACCCTCTATTGTGCTGGGCCTTCATCACCTCCTTGTGTCACGTCTTCACCAAGAATTTCTTGTGAAATGAAAGGTTTCGAATGTACTGCCTGAAGTTAAAAATCTCCGGGCTTCTGTCGCGTTTTCTGTGTTCAGTGGGACCGCATTCAGTGGCAGGGCATTCAATGAAAACCAAATATTTCTTCCTGATCACATCCCCCCACCATGAGGGAGCGCACGGTGCAAGGGCAGAGACTATTGGCCATCCTGCAGGGAGACCCCTGAGACGGAGTTTTATTTTCGGCCTAGGCTGTGAGAGATCACTGTGTTATTGGACCATTCTGGAGGGAAAAGAAAGGACCTGCATTTCTCTCACGCCTTTCACGACCTCAGGACGTCCCAAAGCGTTTTACAGCCAATGAAGTATTTTTTTGAAGTGTGGTCACTGTTGCAATGTGGGAAACGCGGCAGCCAATTTGCGCACAGCAAGATCCCACAAACAGCAATGAGATAAATAACCGGATAATCTGTTTTTAGTGATGTTGGTTGAGGGATAAATATTGACCAGGACACCGGGGAGAACTCCCCCCGCTCTTCTTCAAAATAGTGGCCGTGGGATCTTTTACATCCACCTGAGAGGGCAGACGGGGCCTCGGTTTAACGTCTCTTACAAAAGACGGCACCTCCGGCAGTGCAGCACTCCCTTAGTACGACACTGGGAGTGTCAGCCTGGATTGTGTGGGACTCGAACCCACAGCCTGCTGACTCAGAGGCGAGAGTGCGGACACTGAGGCACGGTGAGAAGTTGGGCCACTACTTGGAGCTCTTTCTACAACCAGTGAGGTCGGAGAATCATTGCCACGACCCCAGGGTCCAAGCCCACCCTTCTGCTGCTCCCCGGGGTTGCTGGAGACAGTAGCAATATGCTGGGAAATGGGACGGCACGAGGGATGGAGAAAGGGACTAGGCCTCACCATTCCCCCAGCATCGACACGCAGTGGGCAGGGAAGGAGACAGAGAGAGGGAGACAGAGAGAGGGAGAGTCAGAGAAGGAGGGTCAGAGAGGGAGAGAGTCATAGAGGGAGGGTCAGAGAGGGAGAGAGTCAGAGAGGGAGAGTCAGAGAGCGAGAGAGTCAGAGAGGGAGGGTCAGAGAGGGAGAGAGTCAGAGAGGGAGAGTCAGAGAGCGAGAGAGTCAGAGAGGGAGAGTCAGAGAGCGAGAGAATCAGAGAGGGAGAGTCAGAGAGTCAGAGCGAGAGAGTCAGAGAGGGAGGGTCAGAGAGGGAGAGAGTCAGAGAGCGAGAGAGTCAGAGAGCGAGAGAGTCAGAGAGGGAGAGTCAGAGAGCGAGAGAGTCAGAGAGGGAGGGTCAGAGAGGGAGAGTGTCAGAGAGGGAGGGTCAGAGAGGGAGAGTCGGAGAGGGAGAGTCAGAGAGGGAGGATCAGAGAGGGAGAGAGTCAGAGAGGGAGAGTCAGAGAGCGAGAGAGTCAGAGAGGGAGGGTCAGAGAGGGAGAGAGTCAGAGAGGGAGAGTCAGAGAGCGAGAGAGTCCGAGAGGGAGGGTCAGAAAGCGAGAGAGTCAGAGAGGGAGAGAGTCAGAGAGGGAGGGTCAGAGAGCAAGAGAGTCAGAGAGGGAGAGAGTCAGAGAGCGAGAGAGTCAGAGAGGGAGAGAGTCAGAGAGGGAGAGTCAGAGAGCGAGAGAGTCAGAGAGGGAGAGAGTCAGAGAGGGAGAGAGTCAAAGAGCGAGAGAGTCAGAGAGGGAGAGAGTCAGAGAGCGAAAGAGTCAGAGAGGGAGGGTCAGAGAGGGAGTGTCAGAGAGCGAAAGAGTCAGAGAGGGAGGGTCAGAGAGGGAGAGAGTCAGAGAGGGAGGGTCAGAGAGGGAGAGAGTCAGAGAGGGAGAGTCAGAGAGCGAAAGAGTCAGAGAGGGAGGGTCAGAGAGGGAGTGTCAGAGAGCGAAAGAGTCAGAGAGGGAGGGTCAGAGAGGGAGAGAGTCAGAGAGGGAGGGTCAGAGAGGGAGAGAGTCAGAGAGGGAGGGTCAGAGAGCGAAAGAGTCAGAGAGGGAGGGTTAGAGAAACTTAGAATCATCGAAATTTTCGGCACTGAAGGAGACCATTCGGCCCATCGTGTCCGTGCCGGCCGAGAAAGAGCTATCCAGCTTAATCCCACATTCCAGCACTTGGTCCGTGGCCCTGTAGGTCGCGGCACTTCAGGTGCACATCCAAGTACTTTTTAAATGAATTGAGGGTTTCTGCCTCTCCCATCCTCTCAGGCAGTGAGTTCCAGACCCCCACCACCCTCTGGGTGAAAAAATTTCTCCTCAGCTCCCCTCTAATCCTTCTACCAATTACTTTAAATCTATGCCCCCTGTCACTGACCCCTCTGCCTACCCTTGCCTTGTTTGCTCTCCCCAAATGCATTACCTCACACTTCTCTGGATTGAATTCCATTTGCCACTTTTCTGCCCACCTGACCAGTCCATCGATATCTTCCTGCAGTCTACAGCTTTCCTCCTCACTATCAACCACACGGCCAATTTTTGTTTCATCTGCAAACTTCTTGATCAAGCCCCACAATTTCAAGTCCAAATCATTAATATATATCACAAAAAGGAAGGGTCCCAGTACCGAGCCCTGTGGATCCCCACTGGAAACATCCTTCCAGTCGCAAAAACACCCCTCGACCATTACCCTTTGCTTCCTGCCACTGAGCCAATTTTGGATCCAACTTGCCACTTTCCCTTGGATCCCATGGGCTTTTACTTTTTTGACCAGTCTGCCATGTGGGACCTTGTCAAAAGCCTTGCTAAAATCCATGTAGATTACATCAAATACACTACCCTCATCAACTCTCCTTGTTACTTCTTCAAAAAATTCAATCAAGTTAGTCTAGAAGTATACGGGGCAAGATAAAGCAGAAAAAGAAAGCTTATGACTGTCACAGAAAACGAAATACTGCAGAAAGCCTAGAGGAGTACAGGGATGATGTAAAAAAGGAAATGAGAGCAAAGAGAGGGCATGAAAAAATGTTAGCTAGTAAGATTAAAGAAAACTCAAAGATGTTTTATCAGTACATTAAGAACAAGAGGATAGCTAAGGAAAAGGTGAGACCTATCAGGGATGATAAGGGTAACTTGTGTGTAGAAGCAGAGGATGTGGGTAGGGTTTTAAATGAATATTTTGTCTCCATATTCACAAAGGAAAGGGATGATCCGGACGTAGTAGTTAAAGAGGAGAGGTGTGAAATATTGGATAAGGTAAACATAACGAGAGAGGAAGTACTAGAGGGACTGGAATCCTTGAAAGTTGATAAGTCACCAGGGACGGATGGATTGTTTCTTAGGCTATTGAAGGAAGCCAGGGAGGAAATAGCGGATGCTCTGAGGATCATTTTCCAATCCTCACTAGATACAGGGGAGATACCAGAGGACTGGAAGACGGCAAACATAATACCATTGTTTAAAAAGGGTACGAGGGAAAGGCCGAACAATTATAGGCCGGTCAATCTTACCTCGGTGGTGGGCAAACTATTAGAATCAATACTGAGAGATAGGATAAACTGTCACTTGGAAAGGCATGGTTTAATCAGGGATAGTCAGCATGGATTTGTTCAGGGAAGGTCATGCCTTACAAATCTGATTAAATTCTTTGAGGAAGTGACAAGGAGGATTGATGAGGGTAGTGCAGTGGATGTTGTCTACATGGATTTTAGTTAGGCATTTGACAAGGTCCCACATGGCAGACTGGTCAGAAAGGTAAAAGCCCATGGGATAGAGGGAAATGTGGCGAATTGGATCCAAAATTGGCTCAGTAACAGGAAACAAAGGGTAAAAGTCGATGGATGTCTTTGCAAATGGAAATCCGTTTCCAGTGGTGTGCCACAGGGCTCAGTGTTGGGTCCCTTGCTGTTTGTGGTATATATTAATGATTTGGACTTGAATGTAGGGGGTACGATTGGCAAATTTGCAGATGACACAAAAATTGGCCGTGTAGTTGATAATGAAGAGGATAGCTGTGGACTCCAAGAAGATATCAATGGGTTGGTGGAGTGGGCGGAAAAGTGGCAAATGGAGTTCAACCGGAGAAGTGTGAGGTAATGCACTTAGGGAGGGCAAACAGTAAAAGGGAATACGCAGTAAACGGGAATATATTGAGAGGGGTAGAGGAAGTGAGAGACCTTGGAGTGCACGTGCACAGGTCCCTGAAGGTGGCAGTACAGGTAGATAATGTTGTGAAGAAGGCATACGGAATGCTCTCTGTTATTAGCCGAGGTATAAAATACAAAAGCAGGGATGTAATGATGGAACTGTATAAAACGCTGGTAAGGCCACACCTGGAATATTGTGCGCAGTTCTGGTCACCACATTACAGGAAGGACATAATTGCTCTGGAGAGAGTGCAGAGAAGATTTACAAGATTTTTAAAAATTCATTCATGGGATGTGGGGGTCACTGGCGAGGCCAGCATTTATTGCTCATCCCTAATTGCCCTTGAGAAGGTGGTGGTGAGCCGCCTTCTTGAACCGCTGCAGTCCGTGTGGTGAAGGTTCTCCCACAGTGCTGTTAGGAAGGGAGTTCCAGGATTTTGACCGAGTGACGATGAAGGAACGGCGATATATTTCCAAGTCGGGATGGTGTGTGACTTGGAGGGAAACGTGCAGGTGGTGTTGTTCCCATGTGCCTGCTGCTCTTGTCCTTCTAGGTGGTAGAGGTCGTGGGTTTGGGAGGTGCTGCTGAAGAAGCCTTGGCGAGTTGCTGCAGTGCATCCTGTGGATGGTACACACTGCAGTCACGGTGCGCCGGTGGTGAAGGGAATGAATGTTTAGGGTGGTGGATGGGGTGCCAATCAAGCGGGCTGCTTTGTCCTGGATGGTGTCGAGTTTCTTGAGTGTTGTTGGAGCTGCACTCATCCAGGCAAGTGGAGAGTATTCCATCACACTCCTGACTTGTGCCTTGTAGATGGTGGAAAGGCTTTGGGGAGTCAGGAGGTGAGTCACTCGCCGCAGAATACCCAGCCTCTGACCTGCTCTTGTAGCCACAGTATTTATGTGGCTGGTCCAGTTAAGTTTCTGGTCAATGGTGACCCCCAGGATGTTGATGGTGGGGGATTCGGCGATGGTAATGCCGTTGAATGTCAAGGGGAGGTGGTTAGACTCTCTCTTGTTGGAGATGGTCATTGCCTGGCACTTGTCTGGCGCAAATGTTACTTGCCACTTATCAGCCCAAGCCTGGATGTTGTCCAGGTCTTGCTGCATGTGGGCAGGGACTGCTTCATTATCTGAGGGGTTGCGAATGGAACTAAACACTGTGCAATCATCAGTGAACATCCCCATTTCTGACCTTATGATGGAGGGAAGGTCATTGATGAAGCAGCTGAAGATGGTTGGGCCAAGGACACTGCCCTGAGGAACTCCTGCAGCAATGTCCTGGGGCTGAGATGATTGGCCTCCAACAACCACTACCATCTTCCTTTGTGCTAGGTATGAATCCAGCCACTGGAGAGTTTTCCCCCTGATTCCCATTGACTTCAATTTTACTCGGGCACCTTGGTGCCACACTCGGTCAAATGCTGCCTTGATGTCAAGGGCAGTCACTCTCACCTCACCTCTGGAATTCAGCTCTTTTGTCCATGTTTGGACCAAGGCTGGAATGAGGTCTGGAGCCGAGTGGTCCTGGCAGAACCCAAACTGAGCATCGGTGAGCAGGTTATTGGTGAGCAAGTGCCGCTTGATAGCACTGTCGACAACACCTTTCATCACTTTGCTGATGATTGAGAGTAGACTGATGGGGCAGTAATTGGCCGGATTGGATTTGTCCTGCTTTTTGTGGACAGGACATACATGGGCAATTTTCCACATTGTCGGGTAGATGCCAGTGTTGTAGCTGTACTGGAACAGTTTGGCTGGAGGCGCAGATAGTTCTGGAGCACAAGTCTTCAGCACTACAGCCGGGATGTTGTCGGGGCCCATAGCCTTTGCTGTATCCAGTGCACTCAGCTGTTTCTTGATATCACGTGGAGTGAATCGAATTGGCCGAAGACTGGCTTCCGTGATGGTGGGGATATCGGGAGGAGGCTGAGATGGATCATCCACTCAGCACTTCTGGCTGAAGATGGTTGCAAACGCTTCAGCCTTGTCTTTTGCACTCACGTGCTGGACTCCGCCATCATTGAGGATGGGGATGTTTGCAGAGCCTCCTCCTCCCGTTAGTTGTTTAATTGTCCACCACCATTCACGACTGGATGAGGCCGGACTGCAGAGCTTTGATCTGATCCGTTGGTTGTGGAATCGCTTAGCTCTGTTTATAGCATGTTGCTTCCACTGTTTAGCATGTATGTAGTCCTGAGTTGTAGCTTCATTAGGTTGGCACCTCATTTTTAGGTACGCCTGGTGCTGCTCCTGGCATGCTCTTCTACACTCCTCATTGAACCAGGGTTGATCCCCTGGCTTAGTGGTAATGGTAGAGTGAGGAATATGCCGGGCCATGGGGTTACAGATTGTGCTGGAATACAATTCTGCTGCTGCTGATGGCCCACAGTGCCTCATGGATGCCCAGTTTTGAGCTGCTAGATCTGTTCTGAATCTATCCCATTTAGCACGGTGGTAGTGCCACACAACACGTTGGATGGTGACCTCAGTGCGAAGACAGGACTTCGTCTCCACGAGGACTGTGCAATGGTCACTCCAACCAATACTGTCATGGACAGATGCATTTGCGACAGGTAGATTGGTGAGGACGAGGTCAAGTAAGTTTTTCCCTCGTGTTGGTTCGCTCACCACCTGCCGCAGGCCCAGTCTGGCAGCTATGTCCTTCAGGACACATTACAATAGCTGGGATGTTGTCGGGGCCCATAGCCTTTGCTGTATCCAGTGCACTCAGCCATTTCTTAATATCACGTGGAGTGAATTGAATTGGCTGAAGACTGGCTGCTGTGATTTTGGGGATATCGGGAGGAGTCTGAGATGGATCATCCACTTGGCACTTCTGGCTGAAGATGTTAAGAATGTTGCCAGGGCTTGAAAATTGCAGCGATGAGGAGAGATTGGACAGGCTGGAGTTGTTTTCCTTGGAGCAGAGGAGGCTGAGGGGAGACTTGATGAGGTGCACAAAATTATGAGGGGCCCAGATAGAGTAGACAGGAACTATCTGTTTCCCCTAGCGGAGAGTTCAAGAACTAGAGGACATAGATTTTAGCTCTGTTAATGAAGGATGAAATTGGTATAATAGTGAGAAATGATCTTGGCTCAGAAGATCAAGATGTCGAATCAATTTGGGTGGAGGTAAGAAATAGCAAGGGAAAGAAATCACTGGTGGGAGTAGTATATAGGCCCCCTAACAATAGCTACACTGTCGGGCAAAATATAAATCAGGAAATAAGGGGGGATTGTAAAAAAGGTAATGCAATAATCATGGGCGATTTTCACTTTCACATCGATTGGACAAATCAAATTGGCAAAAATAGCCCTGAGGAGGAGTTCATAAAGTGTATTAGGGACTGTTTCTTAGACCAATACGTCGGGGAACCAACCAGGGAACAGGCCATTTTGGATCTGGTAATGGGTAACGAAACAGGATTAATGAATGATCTCAAAGTAAAGGATCCCTTGGGAAACAGTGATCATAACATGATAGAATTTCACATCCAGTTTGAGAGCGAGGATCTTGGGTCTGAAATTACTGTATTAAACTTAAATAAGGGCAATTATAAAGGAATGAGGGCGGAATTGGTGAAAGTGGACTGGGTAAACAGATTAGACGGTATGATGGTGGATAAGCAGTGGCAAACATTTAAAAAGATATTTTATGACTCACAACAAAAATATATCCCTGTGAGGAGGAAAGACTCCACAAAAAGGGTGAACCAACCATGGCTAACTAAGGAAGTCAAGGATGGTATCAGGTTAAAAGAAAAAGCATACAACATGGCAAAGATTGCTGGTAAGCCTGAAGATTGGGAAAACTTTAAAAACCAGCAAAGGATGACTAAAAGAATAATAAAGAGGGAGAAAATAAATTATGTGAGTAAACTAGCAAGAAATATAAAAACTGACAGTAAAAGCTTCTACAAGAAAATAAAAAGGAAGAGGGTAGCTAAAGTAAACATTGGTCCCTTAGAGGATGAGACTGGGGAAATAATAATGGAAAACAAGGAACTGGCAGAGGAATTGAACAGATATTTTGTATCTGTCTTCACAGTAGGAGACACTAATAACATACCAATAATAGAAAATCAAGGGGCAAAGGGGAGGGAGGAACTAAAAACAATCACTATCACTAGAGAAAAAGTACTAGGTGAACTAATGGGTCTAAAGGCTGGCAAGTCCCCTGGACCTGATGGCTTGCATCCGAGGGTCTTAAAAGGAAGTGGCTACAGAGATAGTGGATGCATTGGTTGTAATCTTCCAGAATTCACTAGATTCTGGAAAGGTCCCAGCAGATTGGAAAACTGCAAACGTAACACCCCTATTCAAGAAGGGAGTGAGACAGAAAGCAGGTAACTATAGACCAATTAGCCTAACATCTGTCATTGGGAAAATGCTAGAATCCATTATTAAGGAAGTAGTAGCAGGACATTTGGAGACTCATAATACAATCAAGGAGAGTCAACATGGTTTTATGAAGGGGAAATCATGTCTGACAAATTTATTAGAGTTCTTTGAGGAAGTAACGGGCAGGGTGGATAAAGGGGAACCAATGGATGCAGTATATTTGGATTTCCAAAAGGCATTCGATAAGGTGCCACATAAAAGATTACTGCACAAGATAAGAGCTCATGGTGTTGGGGGTAATATACTGGCATGGATAGAGGATTGGCTAACTAACAGAAAACAAAGAGTCGGGATAAAAGGGTCATTTTCAAAATGGCAATCTGTAACTAGTGGGGTGCCGCAGGGCTCAGTGCTGGGGCCTCAACTATTTACAATATATATCAATGACTTGGATGAAGGAACAGAGTGTCTTGTGGCCAAATTTGCTGATGATACAAAGATAGGTTGAAAAGCAAGTTGCGAGGAGGACACAAAGGGCCCGATGTTAGCAGGGCTGCGGGTTCTCGGCGGGGGGGCTATCAGGCGCGTGGGTAACGCGCCCGGCGAAATGAGTCAACCACCTGCGCGATCGTAGCATAATTGGATCCACTTACCTGCTCCTCCGGGTTCCCCGCTGCTGATCTGCGTGTCGGGCGGGCTGCGCATGCGCAGTGAGATCTGTCAGCTGGAGGAGCTCTATTTAAAGGGGCAGTCCTCCACTGACAGATGCTGCAACAAATAGCAAAAATTACAGCGTGGAGCAGCCCAGGGGGAAGGCTGCTCCCAGTTTAATGATACCTCACTCCAGGTATCAATACATGGGGTGAGGAGGAGGGGGAGGACAGAGATCTTCCCCCCGGCGGGCGGGTGGAAGCGGCCTGCCTCTGCCACCAGGAAGGCCTGGCTCGAGGTGGCAGAGGAGGTCACCTGCACCACCAACATATCGCCCACCTGCATACAGTGCAGGAGGTGCTCCAATGACCTCAGTAGGTCAGTCAAAGTGAGTACACTTACTCATTCCCCTACACTCAGTCTGCCACATCACCGCCCCCACCCCACATCTCCTTCAGCACTGCCAACACTACTCTGTCACATCACCCCTCATACCCACCCAAACCTCATCCTCATCGTACCTGCACCTACTCACCTCACCAGTACTCATCCCGCCACTACCACTCAACCCAATCCTCATACAATCTCATGGCTCTCTCTCATACTCACCCCTTCGTGCATCTCTTTCACGGCCAGCCTCACTCAACCTGCCACTACCTGAGCTGCAGCCACAGGGCATGCATCACATATGTGCAGTAGGCAGCGTAAGGCAAACGTGTCGTGAGCATGAAGGGGATGCACAAGGGTGTTTGAGGGTTTGTCATGGTTGTTACTTATATTGAATTTCTGACCAACTCACATTACATATTATATTGGCACCACTACTGCCATGTCTTCGCGAATCTTGTCTGGTCTGTGCAATAATGCCCTTTCCTGAGGATCACAATGAAGACCCACAACTGATGCCACCCATTGTGTCACTGCAGAGTGGGTGTAGGTGTATTTGCAGGGCTCTTTTGTGCAGACGGCTGAGAGACGTCGGTGATGTCCCTGGTTGCACCCTGGAAGGATGCGGAGGAGAGGTTGTTGAGGGCAGTGGTGACTTTGACAGCGACAGGTAAGAAGATGGTGCTCGGGCCAGCCAGGAGCAGCTTGGCATGAAGGAGGCTGCAGATGTCCACGACTACATGTCGAGTGACTTTGAGCCTCCGTGTGCACTGCTGCTCAGAGAGGTCCAGGAAGCTGAGCCTCGGTCTGTGGACCCTGTGGCGAGGGTAGTGCCCTCTGTGACGCATCTCTCTCTGCGGTTGCCCTCCCTCCTGCTGTACAGGTGGACGTGTCACAGCACTGTGTTGTGGAGCTCCACGTGTCAGAGGTGGATGGTGAGGCTGGTGATGCTGTTCACCCTCCGAGGAGGTCATGACTGCAGCTACGGTGGCCCCCATCCGCAAGATGTACATCTGAGGGGGTCCACAAGGTAGGTAAATGTCTCTGGACCCCGGGGTAAGTGTGCAAGTTGGTGACTTTGATTGTCAGGAGGAGGGTGGAGGCCAAAGTTTGTCCCAAGTGACAGAGTGGTCTCCTGCAATGAGTGAGGGTCTCCCCCCACCTCCCCCACCTGTCAAATGGACCTTTGCAGCTGCCACAGGCTGACCGCTGCAACAGGTCCATTTGAACTGGGAGTGTTTCCCCCAGTGTGGGAAACAGTCCCAGTTTGCTCTAAAATCCCACCCCTCCTCACATAATCCCTTAATCAGGTCAGTTAATGACCTGAACAAGCCAAATAAATAGCTTCAAGTGGCATCCCGCTGGCTTTAATTGCCTGCGGGATTCCCACCAGCGGGGGCTGCGCGCGCACGCCGGCGCATCAGCGGGGAACCCGGAAGTGCGCGGGTTCGAGGCAGGCTCCGGTCCCGCTCCGGGATTTCCCGATTTTCGGGGCCCCCCCGCCAGGAACGCACCCGATAGCGGGTGGTAAAATGCTGCCCAAAGTGTCTGCAAAGGGATATTGACAGGTTAAGCGAATGGGCAAAAATTTGGCAGATGGAATATAATGTGGGAAAATGTGAAGTCATCCACTTTGGGAGGAAAAATAAATAAGCAAAATATTATTTGAATGGAGAAATACTACAAAATGCTGCGGTACAGAGGGATCTGGGTGTCCTCGTACATGAAACACAAAAAGTCAACATACAGGTGCAGCAGGTAATCCGGAAGGCAAATGGAATATTGGCCTTTATTTCTCGGGGGATGGAGTATAAAAGCAGGGAAGTCATGCTACAACTGTACAGGGTGCTGGTGAGACCACACCTGGAGTACTGCGTACAGTTCTGGTGCCCTGATTTAAGGAAGGACATACTTGCATTGGAGGCAGTTCAGAGAAGGTTCACTCGGTTGATTCCAGGTATGGGAGGGTTGTCTTATGAGGAAAGATTGAACAGGTTGGGTCTATACTCATTGGAGTTTAGAAGAATGAGAGGAGATCTTATTGAAACATACAAGATTCTGAGGGGACGCGATAGGGTAGATGCTGAGAGGATGTTACCCCTCATGGGGGAATCTAAAACTAGGGGACATAGTCTCAGAATAAGGGGTCGCCCGTTTAAGACGGAAATGAGGAGGAATTTCTTCTCCCAGAGGGTCGTAAATCTTTGGAATTCTTTACCCCAAAAGCTGTGGAGTCATTGAATACATTCAAGGCTGAGTTAGACTAATTTTTGATCAGCAAGGGAGTCAAAGGATATGGGGAAAGGGCAGGAAAGTGGAGTTGAGGTAAAAATCAGAACAGCCATGATCTCATTAAATGGTGGAGCAGGCTCGAAGGGCCGAATGGCCTACTCCTGCTCCTATCTCTTATGTTCTTATGGTCTTATGGAGAGGTTGAGTAGAATGGGCCTATTCTCTCTGGAGTTTAGAAGAATGAGAGGTGATCTCGTTGAAACATATAAGATTCTGAGGGAGCTTGACAGGGTAGATGCTAACAGACTGTTTCCCCTGGCTGGAGAGTCTAGAACTAGGGGGCATAGTCTCAGGATAAGGGGTCGGCCATTCAAGACTGAGGTGAGGAGGAATGTCTTCAATCAGAGGATTGTGAATCTTTGGAATTCTCTACCCCAGAGGGCTGTGGATGCTGAGTTGTTGAATATAGAAGGCTGAGATAGATTTTTGGACTCTAGGAGAATCAAGGGATATGGGGATCGGGCAGGAAAGTGGAGTTGAGGTCGAAGATCAGCCATGATCTTATTGAATGTCGGAGCAGGCTCGAGGGGCCGACTGGCCTACTCCTGCTCCTGCTTCTATTTTTTATGTTCTTATGTCTCTGTCTGTCCCTCTCTGTCTCTCTGTCTTTGTTTATCTCTCTCTCTTTCTGCCTATCTGTCTCCCTCCCTGTCTCTCTGCCTCTGTCTGTCTTTGTCTCACTCTCTCTCTCTTACTCTCTGTTTCTCTCTGTCTCTCAGTCTCTCTCTCTTTGTCTCCCTGTCTCTCTCTCCCTCTCCCTGTCTCTCTCTCTCTCTCTCTCTGTCTCTCCCTCTCCCTCTCTCTGTCCCTCTTTCTCTGTCTCTGTCTCTCCCTCTCCCTCCCTCTCCCTCTCTCTGTCCCTCTGTCTCTGTCTCTCTCTTTCTGTCTCTCTCTCTCTCTCCCTGTCTCTGTCTCTCTGTCTCTCTCTCTCTCTCTCTCCCTGTCTCTCTGTCTCCCTCTCTCTCTGTCTCCCTGTCTCTCTCTCTCTCTCTCTGTCTCCCTATCTCTCTCTCTCTCTCTCTCTCTGTGTCTCTCTCTCTCTGTCTCTCTCTCTCTCCCCCTCTCCCTCTCTGTCTCTCTCTCTCTCTGTCTCTCTCTCTCTGTCTTTCTCTCTCTCTCTCTCTCTGTCTCTGTCTCTCTCCCTGTCTCTCTCCCTGTCTCTCTCTCTCTCTCTCCCCCTGTCTATCTCTCTCTCTCTCTCTGTCTCTCTCTCTCCCTCTCTGTGTCTCTCTCTCTGTCTCTGTCTCTCTCTCTGTCTCTGTCTCTCTCTCTATATGTCTGATTGTGGGGAGGAGGGTTTCGGGTGCAGATACTCTCCAGTAGTCTGTGTGACCCGTGGGATCAGGCAGTGTCTCTCTGCGTCCCGTGCTGACCCCCTGATTCTGTGCGAGCACAGACCTCACTGGACATTACAAAACCATGTGAGTGTCTCAGTAATGGGTCCCCCTCAGGGCCCCTGTGAACCCTGGGGTTTGTCGAGTGTCTCAGTAATGGGTCCCCCTCAGGGCCCCTGTGAACCCTGGGGTTTGTCGAGTGTCTCAGTAATGGGTCCCCCTCAGGGCCCCTGTGAACCCTGGGGTTTGTCGAGTGTCTCAGTAATGGGTCCCCCTCAGGGCCCCTGTGAACCCTGGGGTTTGTCGAGTGTCTCAGTAATGGGTCCCCCTCAGGGCCCCTGTGAACCCTGGGGTTTGTCGAGTGTCTCAGTAATGGGTCCCCCTCAGGGCCCCTGTGAGCCCTGGGGTTTGTCGAGTGTAACGGGAGCTGGCAGTTTGTGGCACTGAGGTTACTATTTCAGTGAGACTCCCACTGACTCTGTTTCTAAATTGGAGCTTTGGACTTTGTTTTTTACCTGATGTTTGCTGCTGTTTTTCCTGTGACAAAATACAGGAAGACATTAATAAACTTGCAGAATGGGTGTGTAATTGGCAAATGAATTTCAATATAGGTAAGTGTGAGGTGGTACATTGTGGTAGGAAGAATAAGGGGGCCACATACTCCTTGGAAAATAAGAGTCTAATTGGAGTAGAGGAGCAGAGGGATCTGGGGGGACAGATACACAAATCATTAAAGTAGCGACGCAGGTTAATAAGGCCATAAAAAAAGCAAACCAAACACTGGAGTTCATTTCTAGAGGGATAGAAGTGAAAAGCAGAGAAATTATGTTGAACTTGTATAGAACCTAGGCAACACTTGGAGTATTGTGAACAGTTCTGGTCTCCATATTATAACAAGGATATAGAGGCATTGGAGAAGGTGTGAAAAAGATTTACTAGGATGATACCAGAACTGAGATGTTACACCTATCAGGAAAGATTGAACAGGCTGGGGCTCTTTTCTCTAGAAAAGAGAGGACTGAGGGGTGACCTGATAGAGGTCTTTAAGATTATGAAAGGGTTTAATAGGTTAGAGGTAGAAAAGATGTTTCCACTTGCGGGGAGACCAGAACTAGGGGCCATAAATATAAGATAGTCACTAATAAATCCAATAGGAGAAACTTCTTTACCCATAGAGTGGTTAGAATGTGGAACTCGCTACCACAGGTGTAGTTGAGGCGACTAAGATAGATGCATTTAACGGGAAGCTAGATAAACACATGAGGGAGAAAGAAATAGAAAGTTATGCAGATAGGATGAGATGAAGTAGGGAGGGAGGAGGCTCGTGTGCAGCATAAACACCGGGATAGACCAGGTGGGCCGAATGGCCTGTTCCTGTGCTGCACATTCGATGTAACTCGGTGTAACTCGATATAACTCGATATAACTCGGTGTAACTCGGTGTAACTCGATATAACTCTGTGTAACTCGATATAACTCGATATAACTCTGTGTAACTCAATATAACTCGGTGTAACTCGATATAACTCGGTGTAACTTGATATAACTCGGTGTAATCGATATAACTCGGTGTAACTCGGTGTAACTCGATATAACTCGGTGTAACTCGGTGTAATCGATATAACTCGGTGTAACTCGGTGTAACTCGATATAACTCGGTGTAACTCGGTGTAACTCGATATCACTCGGTGTAATCGATATAACTCGGTGTAACTCGGTGTAACTCGATATAACTCGGTGTAACTCAGTGTAACTCGATATAACTCAGTGTAACTCGATATAACTCGGTGTAACTCAGTGTAACTCGATATAACTCGGTGTAACTCGATATAACTCGATGTAACTCGGTGTAACTCAATATAACTCGGTGTAACTCGGTGTAACTCGATATAACTCGGTGTAAGTCGGTGTAACTCGATGTAACTCGGTGTAACTCGATATAACTCGGTGTAACTCGGTGTAACTCGATATAACTCGGTGTAAGTCGGTGTAACTCGATGTAACTCGGTGTAACTCGATGTAACTCGATATAACTCGATATAACTCGGTGTAACTCGGTGTAACTCGATATAACTCGGTGTAACTCGGTGTAACTCGATATAACTCGATATAACTCGGTGTAACTCGATATAACTCGGTGTAACTCGGTGAACTCGATATAACTCGATATAACTCGGTGTAACTCGATATAACTCGGTGTAACTCGGTGTAACTCGGTATAACTCGGTGTAACTCTCCCCCATGAGTGCACGGTGCTGGTGTGTGGGGTCAGTGTGACTTTGTGCGATAGTGTAAATCGGGTGATAGTGAGTCTGCAGCCCATTTTACATCTCTCCCAGTGACTTCAATAGAAATATAAATGGGGAGCGATGTAAAACAGGCGGCAGACTCTCTATCACCCGCTTTACACCGTCGCACAAAGTCCAGACGTGCCCTGGTAAGTGATTGTGTTCCTGGAGTAGGAACCCAGAGATTTACCGGGCCCTGGATCATCAAATCTCAGAACATCTGGCAGTTTCCTTTACAGGACTGCACTCCAACCTGCCCCAATCCTGATACGGTCTGTACCCCCCTGGGTGATCCAGTGTGCCTGGGGAGGGGCACAGGCCCAGGAATACCTCCCCCCCATAGGGCACCGTTCCTGCCCAATCTACACAGTTAAACCCAACATACTGCTCAGTGGTAAAAACAATTGCAATGAGTGGTTATTTGGGATTGAAGGCTCATCACAACCTTCTGTCTCCAAATCCTGGGAACAAAAACTAGCAGTGGAACAGGAAAGCTGTGCGGGAGATTATTGAAATGATGTAATGTCACGACTGTATGGAATCTGTGGAGATTAGCCTTTAACCTGACCAGTACATGCACACTCGCAGCACAGGCTTACGGACAGCTTTTCTTCTCTCTCTCTCTCTCTCTGTTTCTGTCCCCTTTTCTCTGTTTTTCACTCTGACTCTCTCTGTCACTCACTCTCTCTCTGATCCCTCTTTCCCTCTCCTCTGTCTGCTTTTCTCTCCCTTTCTCTGCCTCTTTTTTCTCTCTCTGTTTCTCTGTCTCTCTTTCTCTCTGTTTCTGTCTCTCTTTCTCTCTCTGTCTCTCTCTTTCTCTCTATTTCTGTCTCTCTCTTTCTCTGTCTCTCTCTTTCTCTCTATTTCTGTCTCTCTCTTTCTCTGTTTCATAGAATCATAGAAAGTTATGGCACAGGAGGCCATTTGGCCCATCATGTCCATGCCGGCCGAAAAAGAGCCATCCAGCTTAATCTGTTGGGATTATCCTTCAAAATGAGCAGTACATGTACACCCGGACGCAGGCATGCAGCCAGTTTTTCTCTCTCTCTGTTGAGAGAGTTTCTCTGTCTCTCTTTCCCTCGTTCTGTTTCTCTGCCTCTCTCTCTCTGTCTCTCTGTCTCTGCCTCCCTTTGTATCTGTTTTTCTCTCTCTGTCTCTCTCTATTTGCCCTCTGTCTCTGTCTCCCTCTGTCTCTCTGTTTCCTCTCTCTCTCTCTTTCTGTCTGTCTCCCCCTGTCTCCCTCTGTCTTTGTCTCTCTGTTTCCTCTCTCATTTTCCTCTCTCTGTTTCCTCTCTCTCTCTCTGTCTCTCTGTTTTTCTTTCTCTGATTCTCTCTGTTTCCTCTTTCTCTCTCTCTCTTTCTCTCTCTGTCTCTCTCTTTCTCTCTATTTCTGTCTCTCTCTTTCTCTGTCTCTCTCTTTCTCTCTATTTCTGTCTCTCTCTTTCTCTGTTTCATAGAATCATAGAAAGTTATGGCACAGGAGGCCATTTGGCCCATCATGTCGATGCCGGCCGAAAAAGAGCCATCCAGATTAATCTGTTGGGATTAGCCTTCAAAATGAGCAGTACATGTACACCCGGACGCAGGCATGCAGCCAGTTTTTCTCTCTCTCTGTTGAGAGAGTTTCTCTGTCTCTCTCTCTTTCCCTCGTTCTGTTTCTCTGCCTCTCTCTCTCTGTCTCTCTGTCTCTGCCTCCCTTTGTATCTGTTTTTCTCTCACTGTCTCTCTCTATTTGCCCTCTGTCTCTGTCTCCCTCTGTCTCTGTCTCTCTGTTTCCTCTCTCTCTCTCTGTCTCCCTCTGCCTCTGTCTCTCTGTTTTTCTTTCTCTGATTCTTTCTGTTTCCTCTCTCTCTCTCTTTCTCTCTGTCTCCCCCTGTCTCCCTCTGTCTTTGTCTCTCTGTTTCCTCTCTCATTTTCCTCTCTCTGTTTCCTCTCTCTCTCTCTGTCTCTGTTTTTCTTTCTCTGATTCTCTCTGTTTCCTCTCTCTCTCTCTCTCTGTCTCCCTCTGTCTCTCTCTCTGTGTTTTTCTTGCTCTGATTCTCTCTGTTTCTGTCTCTCCACTCTTTGTCTACTGTGCATTAATAATGGAGATTTTGATTTTAATAAGCCGGTCTCACAGTTTTTCACCAGGCAAAAGAGCTGAAAGATTTGCGTAATGTTTCCCGATGGTGGGTCCGTGAATCATGATTATGTACCAGTCTGCTGTGCTGTTACGCAGCCTGTTCTGTGACTTCAGGGCAATGTTGGTGGGGAGCGATTTCCCCATTGAGTTAAAAGTTCCTGGAACCTGTGGGTGTCAGGAGCCAGTGTTGGTTCCTGCTCCAGCCCTGCCTGTCCAAAGCCCAAAGCGAACAATGTGCTTTGAGTGCCTGCTTTAATTCTTCTCTGTTGCTAGGTACCTGATGATACATTTGTGTGTGTTCAGTGATTCTCCTCTGAATCTCACAAGAGCGAGAGACAAACAGCAAAGAGAAACGGGGAGAGGGAGGGGAAAGGAATCCTGCGTTTAACTTAATGTCATACCATTTGTTACACTATCCCAGAATGGATTATGTATAACACTGCAGTGCTGCTGGGATTGTACAGGGAACCTCACACAGAGACTTTGGGCACTGAGCATCTAACTGTGCCCGTGTCTCATTGTTAGGGGCAAGAAATCAAATGTTTCTTGTGGAGAACTTGTCTTCCCGTCGACAGACAGCGTGGAGGGTCTAACTGCTCCACTCACACACAGCCGTTGACAATACGCCAGCAAACCTGGTTTTACGCCTCGCGGAGAATCAGAATTCCTCGATCCCTTTATTTGGTGAGGCTGCGAGGCAGGTGTCTCACGCTCTGAGTTTCCAAATGATGCTCCAGGCAGCCGATTGCTCTGCTGGTAGTTGCTGCGAGTGCACGGAACTGTCTTAATAAATCAGGGCTCGGGAGTGAGCTGAACATAAGAACAAGAGGAGCAGGCTGCAGATGTTTGTTCACTGTTCCTTCTCGAGAACAGAAGAGGGCCCTGGGGGATTGAAGTGAGAGTGGTTTTTCTACACACTGTACAACTTCACTGACAATTGGGCTCTCCGAGCAGTGTTTCTATCCAGTGCCTTCGGTGGGGGAGGAGAAGTCAGTGACAAAAGGCATGTTCTTCCACTGCTGCTCACGGGGGGCTGTCTTTAAAATCACCGTGCTGTGCCTTCGTCAGCTCAGCAGGTGGTCTCGTAGCACAATCCCAGCGTCTCGGGGCTCTTGCTGTTTGATGCCCTCAGCAGATTGCCTGCTTTGCACACAGGAATGAGCCAGGAGCACTGAGGGCAGCGTGGATGCCTCGCGCTAACTGAGAGCCCCGGACTCCTTCTACAGGCTCTGTCCCCGTCTCTCAGCCGAGGCTGGTGAGTGAAATTTCTACGCTGGTTAGTGTGACATCTCATGTCTGTTGTGTAATGGTGCTGTTTACTGTTTACTGTAGCTCTTATCACACAGGACCTGGCCTGGCTCACAGTGACAACGCAGTGCCAATCACATCTCAGCGCTGCATCCCACTTCTTGCTGCTTCTGTGGCGATGGGCAATTAATGCCGGCCTTGCCAGCGATGCCCACATCCCATGAACGAATTTTAAAAAAAAGATACCTCCTGCCCAGTCTCCTCCCAGCTCAGTGGGTAACGCTCTCCCCTCTGAGTCAGAAGGTCGTGGGTTCAAGACCCACTCCAGAGACTGGAGCACAAAATCCAGGCTGACACTCCCGGTGCAGTACTGAGGGAGCGCTGCACTGTCGGAGGGTCAGTACTGAGGGAGCGCTGCACTGTCGGAGGGTCAGTACTGAGGGAGCGCTGCACTGTCGGAGGGTCAGTACTGAGGGAGCGCTGCACTGTCGGAGGGTCAGTACTGAGGGAGCGCTGCACTGTCGGAGGGTCAGTACTGAGGGAGCGCTGCACTGTCGGAGGGTCAGTACTGAGGGAGCGCTGCACTGTCGGAGGGTCAGTACTGAGGGAGCGCTGCACTGTCGGAGGGTCAGTACTGAGGGAGCGCCGCACTGTCGGAGGGTCAGTACTGAGGGAGCGCCGCACTGTCGGAGGGTCAGTACTGAGGGAGCGCCGCACTGTCGGAGGGTCAGTACTGAGGGAGCGCCGCACTGTCGGAGGGTCAGTACTGAGGGAGCACTGCACTGTCGGAGGGTCAGTACTGAGGGAGCGCTGCACTGTCGGAGGGTCAGTACTGAGGGAGTGCTGCACTGTCGGAGGGTCAGTACTGAGGGAGCGCTGCACTGTCGGAGGGTCAGTACTGAGGGTGCGCTGCACTGTCGGAGGGTCAGTACTGAGGGAGTGCTGCACTGTCGGAGGGTCAGTACTGAGGGAGCGCTGCACTGTCGGAGGGTCAGTACTGAGGGAGCGCTGCACTGTCGGAGGGTCAGTACTGAGGGTGCGCTGCACTGTCGGAGGGTCAGTACTGAGGGAGTGCTGCACTGTCGGAGGGTCAGTACTGAGGGAGCGCTGCACTGTCGGAGGGTCAGTACTGAGGGTGCGCTGCACTGTCGGAGGGTCAGTACTGAGGGAGTGCTGCACTGTCGGAGGGTCAGTACTGAGGGAATGCTGCACTGTCGGAGGGTCAGTACTGAGGGAGTGATGCACTGTCGGAGGGTCAGTACTGAGGGAGTGATGCACTGTCGGAGGGTCAGTACTGAGGGAGTGATGCACTGTTGGAGGTGCCGTCTTTCGGATGAGATGTTAAACCGAGGCCCCCTCTGCGCTCTCAGGTGGATGTAAAAGATCCCACGGACACTATTTTGAAGAAGAGCGGGGGAGTTCTCCCCGGTGTCCTGGGGCCAATATTTATCCCTCAATCAAATTGGTTGCTGCGTTTCCTACATCACAACAGTGACTGCACTTCAAAAGAACTTCATTGGCTGTGAAGTGATTTGAGATGTGAAAGAAGCTATAGAAATGCAAGTGTGACAGTGAGGGGTGTGGGGTATATCAGAGTGTTACAGTGAGGGGTGTGGGGTATATCAGAGTGTTACAGTGAGGGGTGCGGGGTATATCAGAGTGTTACAGTGAGGAGTGCGGGGTATATCAGAGTGTTACAGTGAGGGGTGTGGGGTATTTCAGAGTGTTACAGTGAGGGGTGTGGGGTATATCAGAGTGTTACAGTGAGGGGTGCGGGGTATATCAGAGTGTTACAGTGAGGGGTGCGGGGTATATCAGAGTGTTACAGTGAGGCTACAGCTCAGTCTAGTCCTGACCTCACAGAATGTCCACACACACCCAGTTTGCAGTATATCCCTGGACCATGATCAGGAGCTGTGTCCCTGGCTGATTATTCCTGCTCCTTAACCCGAGTGTACTGATGCTAAGTGCTGCCACTAGTGTTCCCTGTGACTTGTGTGCTGTGTCATCATAGAATCATGGAATCAAAGGAAGTTACGGCACAGAAGGAGGCCATTCAGCCCATCGTGTCTGTGCCGGCCGAGAAAGAGCTATCCAGTTTAATCCCACTTTCCAGCACTTGGTCCGTAGCCCTGTAGGTCACGGCACTTCAGGTGCACATCCAAGTACTTTTTAAATGAGTTGAGGGTTTCTGCCTCTCCCACCCTCTCAGGCAGTGAGTTCCAGACCCCCACCACCCTCTGGGTGAAAATATTTCTCCTCAACTCCCCTCTAATCCTTCTACCAATTACTTTAAATCCATGCCCCCTGACTACTGACCCCTCTGCTAAGGGAAATAGGTCCTTCCTATCCACTCGATCGAGGCCCCTCATAATTTTATATACCTCAATTAAATCTCCCCATAGCCTCCTTTGTTCCAAAGAATACAACCCCAGCCTATCCAATCTTCCCTCATAGCTAAAATTCTCCAGCCCTGGCAATGTCCTCGTAAATCTCCTCTGTACCCTCTCCAGTGCAATCACATCTTTCCTGTTATGTGGTGACCAGAACTGTACGCAGTACTCAAGCTGTGGCCTAACCAATGTTTTATACAGTTCCAGCATAACCTCCCTGCTCTTATATTCTATGCCTCGGCTAATAAAGGAAAGTATTCCATATGCCTTTTTAACCACCTTATCTACCTGTCCTACTACCTTCAGGGATCTGTGGACATGCACTCCAAGGTCCCCACTTCCTCTACACCTCTCAGTGTCCTCCCATTTATTGAGTACTCCCTTGCCTTGTTTGCCCTCCCCAAATGCATTACCTCACACTTCTCTGGTTTGAATTCCATTTGCCACTTTTCTGCCCATCTGACCAGTCCATTGATATCTTCCTGCAGTCTACAGCTTTCCTCCTCACTATCAACTGCACGGACAATTTTTGTATCATCTACAAACTTCCTAATCATGCCCCCTACATTTAAGTCCAAAACATTAATGTATACCACAAAAAGCAAGAGACCTAGTACTGATCCTGCGGAATCCCACTGGAAACATCCTTCCAGTCACAAAAACACCTGTCAACCATTACCCTTTGCTTCCTGACACTGAGCCAATTTTGGATCCAACTTGCCAATTTCCCTTGGATCCCATGGGCTTTTACTTTTTTGACCAGTCTGCCATGTGGGACCTTGTCAAAAGCCTTGCTAAAATCCATGTACACTACATCAAATGCACTACCCTCATCGACCCTCCTTGTTACCTCCTCAAAAAATTCAATCAGGTTGGTCAGACACGACCTTCCCTTAACAAATCCATGCTGACTGTCCTTGATTACTCCGTGCCTTTCTAAGTGACAGTTTATCCTGTCCCTCAGGATTGATTCCAATAATTTGCCCACCACCGAGGTTAGATTGACTGGCCTGTGATTACTCAGTCTATCCCTCGCTCCCTTTTTAAACAACAGTACAACGTTAGCAGTCCTCCAATCCTCCAGCACCATGCCTGTATCCAGTGAGGATTGGAAAATGATGGTCAGAGCCTGCGCTATTTCCTCCCTTGCTTCTTTTAATAGCCTGGGATACATTTCATCCGGCCCTGGTGATTTATCTACTTTCAAAGATGCTAATCCCCTTAATACTTCCTCTCTCACTGAGTTTATCCCATCCAATATTTCACACTCCTCCTCCTTAACTATATTGTCTGCGTTGTCCTTCTCTTTTGTGAAGACAGACACAAAGTATTCATTAAGAACCATACCAACATCTTCCGCCTCCAGACATACGTTACCTTTTTGGTCTCTAATAGGTCCTACTCTTTCCTTAGTTATCCTTTTGCTCTTAATGTATTTATAAAACATCTTTGGGTTTTCTGGTGTCCTGAGCTCTCCTTCTCTATGTGGCTCAATACTACACAAGACACCACAGCTAAACACTGAGCCCTTGGCGATTCCTTTATTGATAAATGTAACTGGGTAAAAGTGCTTTTATCTGCAGTTGGGGGATTGCCTGGTCCAGATTGGTTTCTGAACAAGATACACCTGCATCAGGATTTGCCTGTATTGGTCATTTGATCATTGATCATTTGCAAACCCACCTATCACAACGCTTTTAATTCTGCATTACATCGCCAGGAGGATCAGGAGAGATCCATTTGGCAATGCAAGGAGCTCGGAACAGATTGCGCTATGTTCGATCCACTGATTCAATCTCCGAGTGTTGTTGGACCTCTAGCTGAGATGTAGCAGGCACGAGATTTCATCAACTCTCCGCAGGATCTGACTGTGGGTAAGGTGGGACAGTCGGACCACACAGCACTGTGTTTCTAACCATTGCATCCATATCATGGATTTTGTGGTTTGTAGTTGGTTTGGCACTTTGGAAATTCCTCGTCAGGAAATCAGAAGGGAGACACTTTGTTCAACAGAAATTCCATCCAACAGGAGCCAAAAGGAAAAAAAAATCTGTTCAATGACATTCCATAAAACAAGAGGGAATGGGAAGGGGTTTGGTCCATTGGGATTCTGTACAATGGGAGTGAATGGGAAGGGGTTTGGTCCATTGGGATTCTGTACAATGGGAGTGAATGGGAAGGGGTTTGGTCCATTGGGACTCTGTACAATGGGAGTGAATGGGAAGGGGTTTGGTCCATTGGGATTCTGTACAATGGGAGTGAATGGGAAGGGGTTTGGTCCATTGGGATTCTGTACAATGGGAGTGAATGGGAAGGGGTTTGGTCCATTGGGACTCTGTACAATGGGAGTGAATGGGAAGGGGTTTGGTCCATTGGGATTCTGTACAATGGGAGTGAATGGGAAGGGGTTTGGTCCATTGGGATTCTGTACAATGGGAGTGAATGGGAAGGGTTTGGTCCATTGGGATTCTGTACAATGGGAGTGAATGGGAAGGGGTTTGGTCCATTGGGACTCTGTACAATGGGAGTGAATGGGAAGGGGTTTGGTCCATTGGGATTCTGTACAATGGGAGTGAATGGGAAGGGGTTTGGTCCATTGGGATTCTGTACAATGGGAGTGAATGGGAAGGGGTTTGGTCCATTGGGATTCTGTACAATGGGAGTGAATGGGAAGGGGTTTGGTCCATTGGGATTGTGTACAATGGGAGTGAATGGGAAGGGGTTTGGTCCATTGGGATTGTGTACAATGGGAGTGAATGGGAAGGGGTTTGGTCCATTGGGATTGTGTACATAAGAACATAAGAACATAAGAAATTGGAGCAGGAGTAGGCCAATCGGCCCCTCGAGCCTGCTCCGCCATTCAATAAGATCATGGCTGATCTGATCCCAACCACAAATCTAAAGAACACAAGAAGTCGGAGCAGGACCCGGCCACATAGCCCCTGGGCCCTCTCCGCCACCCACAGGGCATTGACCGATCCGAACTCAGCTTCATGTCCAATTTCCTGCCCGCTCCCCATAACCCCTAATTCCCTTTACTTCTAGGAAACTGTCTATTTCTGTTTTAAATTTATCTAATGATGTAGCTTCCACAGCTTCCTGGGGCAGCAAATTCCACAGGCCGACCACCCTCTGAGTGAAGAAGTTTCTCCTCATCTCAGTTTTGAAAGAGCAGCCCCTTATTCTAAGATTATGCCCCCTAGTTCTAGTTTCACCCATCTTTGGGAACATCCTTACTGCATCCACCCGATCAAGACCCTTCACAATCTTATATGTTTCAATAAGATCGCCTCTCATTCTTCTGAACTCCAATGAGTAGAGTCCCAATCTACTCAACCTCTCCTCATATGTCCGCCCCCTCATCCCCGGGATTAACCGAGTGAACCTTCTTTGTACTGCCTCGAGAGCAAGTATGTCTTTTCTTAAGTATGGAGACCAAAACTGTATGCAGTATTCCAGGTGCGGTCTCACCAATACCTTATATAACTGCAGCAATACCTCCTTGTTTTTATATTCTATCCCCCTAGCAATAAAAGCCAACATTCCGTTGGCTTTCTTGATCACCTGCTGCACCTGCATACCAACTTTTTGATTTTCTTGCACTAGGACCCCCAGATCCCTTTGTACTGCAGTACTTTCCAGTCTCTCGCCATTAAGAAAATAACTTGCTCTCTGATTTTTCCTGCCAAAGTGCATAACCTCACATTTTCCAATATTATATTGCATCTGCCAAATCTCCGCCCACTCACCCAGCCTGTCTATATCCCCTTGCAGGTTTTTTATGTCCTCCTCACTCTCTACTTTCCCTCCCATCTTTGTATCATCTGCAAATTTTGATATGTTGCACTCGGTCCCCTCCTCCAAATCGTTAATATAGATTGTAAAGAGTTGGGGACCCAGCACCGACCCCTGTGGAACACCACTGGTTACTGGTTGCCAGTCCGAAAATGAACCATTTATCCCAACTCTCTGCTTCCTGTTCGATAACCAATCCTCCACCCATGCCAGAATATTACCCCCAATCCCGTGATTTTTTACAATGGGAGTGAATGGGAAGGAGCTTGGTCCATTGAGATTGTGTACAATGGGAGTGAATGGGAAGGGGTTTGGTCCACTGGGATTGTGTACAATGGGAGTGAATGGGAAGGGGTTTGGTCCATTGGGATTGTGTACAGTCTCTGTTCTCTGTATAACACGCTCCCACTATGAAATGTTTGTAAATGTGCTACTCTTTATTCCGAGTTTGTTGTTCTGAGTCCTGTGGTTCTTTCACCCTGGATTCGAGACGATTTACAGTTGTGATGTGGAGCAGGGTTTTAATTACACTCTGCTCGAGGATACGGCTCATTAGACATTGAACAGGCTGCTTGATTCTTGTTAGATCAGTGGGCTCTCCCTGCTGAACATAGAGTTACAGGGCAGGGCACTCCTGTCAGGCCAAGTTCAATTTATCACAAGGTTGCCTTGTTCAGCCTTGACCTTGTATTTGCTGCTAATTGATCTCTGGCCTAATCCGTGAGGATAAATTGCTTCAAAACCACATCAATTTAACCAACAACACCCAACTAAGCTGGCACAGTATGTCCAACCCACTCGATCTGATGGACCTGTTGTTTGACAACCTGAAGTCCAGTGCATTACACTACGGACGAAAACCAATCTTGTGGCTCAGTGAGCAGCACTTTCACCTCAGAGTCAGAAGGTCCTGGGTTCAAGTCTGTCTCCAGAAACTGAAGCACATAATCCAGGCCGATATTTCAGTGTCAGTACTGAGGGAGTGCTGCACTGTCGGAGGGTCAGTACTGAGGGAGCGCCGCACTGTCGGAGGGTCAGTACTGAGGGAGCGCTGCACTGTCGGAGGGTCAGTACTGAGGGAGCGCCGCACTGTCGGAGGGTCAGTACTGAGGGAGCGCTGCACCGTCGGAGGGTCAGTACTGAGGGAGCGCTGCACTGTGGGAGGGTCAGTACTGAGGGAGCGCTGCACTGTCGGAGGGTCAGTACTGAGGGAGCGCTGCACTGTGGGAGGGTCAGTACCGAGGGAGTGCTGCACTGTCGGAGGGTCAGTACTGAGGGAATGCTGCACTGTCGGAGGGTCAGTACTGAGGGAGCGCTGCACTGTGGGAGGGTCAGTACTGAGGGAGCGCTGCACTGTCGGAGGGTCAGTACTGAGGGAGCGCTGCACTGTGGGAGGGTCAGTACCGAGGGAGTGCTGCACTGTCGGAGGGTCAGTACTGAGGGAATGCTGCACTGTCGGAGGGTCAGTACTGAGGGAGCGCTGCACTGTGGGAGGGTCAGTACTGAGGGAGCGCTGCACTGTCGGAGGGTCAGTACTGAGGGAGCGCCGCACTGTCGGAGGGTCAGAACTGAGGGAGTGTTGCACTGTGGGAGGGTCAGTACCGAGGGAGTGTTGCACTGTCGGAGGGTCAGTACTGAGGGAGTGCTGCACTGTAGGAGGTGCCGACTTACGGATGAGACATTAAACCGAGGCCCCGTCTGCGCTCTCAGATGGTTATAAAAGATCCCACGGCCACTATTTGAAGAAGAGCAGGGGAGTTCTCCCGGTGTCCTGGGGCCAATATTTATCCCTCAACCAACATCACTAAAACAGATTCTCTGGTCATTATCTCATTGCTGTTTGTGGGATCTTGCTGTGCGCAAATTGGCTGCCACGTTTCCTGCATTACAACAGTGACTACACTTCAAAAGTACTTCATTGGCTGTAAAGCACTTTGGGACGTCCTGAGGTTGTGAAAGGCGCTGGAGAAATGCAGGTTCTTTCTTTCTTTTGTTTCCAAGGAGTTCACCAACCTGATTCCACTGAAGGGAACAGGTGAGCTCACCGATGGCTCAGTGCGTTAGTGCACTGCTTGGCGTGTATTGAGCCAAACTGACCAGGACGGTGTCAGACTCCGTTCCTGGTCTGTGTCTGGTTATCGGAGGTAAGACCACAGAGTCGGTTATAATTGGCCTCAGTTTCCTGTGGTTGGGTAAGGGGGAAAATCAGCTCAGGGTTCACGTTCCTGAGCGGAATCAGGCGGAGGGGAGGATCACTTTGGTTGTGCTGCCCCTTGTAGTTGAATAGCCTACTAGCATTCACCAGTTGGCTCACATATAAAGAATGGCTACTTGGTCACGGAACTCCCAGCACGTGAGTGCAAAAGACAAGGCTGAATTGTTCACAACCATTTTCAGCCGGCAGTGCTGACTGGATGATCCATCTCGGCCTCCTCCCAAGATTCCACCCTCAGAGATCTCAAGAAGTCAATGGGAATCAAGGGGAAAACTCTCCAGTGGCTGGAGTCATACCTAGCACAAAGGAAGATGGTAGTGGTTGTTGGAGGCCAATCATCTCAGCCCCAGGACATTGCTGCAGGAGTTCCTCAGGGCAGTGTCCTGGGCCCAACCATCTTCAGCTGCTTCATCAATGACCTTCCCTCCATCATAAGGTCAGAAATGGGGATGTTCGCTGATGATTGCACAGTGTTCAGTTCCATTCGCAACCCCTCAGATAATGAAGCAGTCCGAGCCCGCATGCAGCAAGACCTGGACAACATCCAGGCTTGGGCTGATAAGTGGCAAGTAACATTCGCGCCAGACAAGTGCCAGGCAATGACCATCTCCAACAAGAGAGAGTCTAACCACCTCCCCTTGACATTCAATGGCGTTACCATCGCCAAATCCCCCACCATCAACATCCTGGGGGTCACCATTGACCAGAAACTTAACTGGACCAGCCATATAAATACTGTGGCTACAAGAGCAGGTCAGAGGCTGGGTATTCTGCGGCGAGTGACTCACCTCCTGACTCCCCAAAGCCTTTCCACCATCTACAAGGCACAAGTCAGGAGTGTGATGGAATACTCTCCACTTGCCTGGATGAATGCAGCTCCAACAACACTCAGGAAGCTCGACACCATCCAGGACAAAGCAGCCCACTTGATTGGCACCCCATCCACCACCCTAAACATTCACTCCCTTCACCACCGGCGCACCGTGGCTGCAGTGTGTACCATCCACAGGATGCACTGCAGCAACTCGCCAAGGCTTCTTCGACAGCACCTCCCAAACCCGCGACCTCTACCACCTAGAAGGACAAGAGCAGCAGGCACATGGGAACAACACCACCTGAAAGTTCCCCTCCAAGTCACACACCATCTCGACTTGGAAATATATCGCCGTTCCTTCATCGTCGCTGGGTCAAAATCCTGGAACTCCCTTCCTAACAGCACTGTGGGAGAACCTTCACCACACGGACTGCAGCGGTTCAAGAAGGCGGCTCACCACCACCTTCTCAAGGGAAATTAGGGATGGGCAATAAATGCCGGCCTCGCCAGTGATGCCCACATCCTGAGAATGAATTGAAAAAACACTCTTACACACTCACATATACACACACTCTCTCACTCTGACCCACACTTTCACTTTCACACACACTCTCACACGCACTCACTCTCACACACACACACACACTCACTCTCACACTCACTCACACACACACTCTCACACACACACTCACTCTCACACTCACACACTCACACACACACACTCACTCTCACACACTCACTCTCACACACTCACTCTCACACACATTCTCACTCACACACACTCACTCTCACACACACTCACTCTCACACACACTCACTCACACACTCACTCTCACTCACTCACACACACTCACATTCACACACACACTCACTCACACACACTCACACACACTCACTCACACACACTCTCACTCACACACACTCTCACTCACACACACTCTCACTCACACACTCACTCTCACTCTCACACACACTCACTCATAAGAACATAAGAACATAAGAAATTGGAGCAGGAGTAGGCCAATCGGCCCCTCGAGCCTGCTCCGCCATTCAATAAGATCATGGCTGATCTGATCCCAACCACAAATCTAAAGAACACAAGAAGTCGGAGCAGGACCCGGCCACATAGCCCCTGGGCCCTCTCCGCCACCCACAGGGCATTGACCGATCCGAACTCAGCTTCATGTCCAATTTCCTGCCCGCTCCCCATAACCCCTAATTCCCTTTACTTCTAGGAAACTGTCTATTTCTGTTTTAAATTTATCTAATGATGTAGCTTCCACAGCTTCCTGGGGCAGCAAATTCCACAGACCTACCACCCTCTGAGTGAAGAAGTTTCTCCTCATCTCAGTTTTGAAAGAGCAGCCCCTTATTCTAAGATTATGCCCCCTAGTTCTAGTTTCACCCATCTTTGGGAACATCCTTACTGCATCCACCCGATCAAGACCCTTCACAATCTTATATGTTTCAATAAGATCGCCTCTCATTCTTCTGAACTCCAATGAGTAGAGTCCCAATCTACTCAACCTCTCCTCATATGTCCGCCCCCTCATCCCCGGGATTAACCGAGTGAACCTTCTTTGTACTGCCTCGAGAGCAAGTATGTCTTTTCTTAAGTATGGAGACCAAAACTGTATGCAGTATTCCAGGTGCGGTCTCACCAATACCTTATATAACTGCAGCAATACCTCCTTGTTTTTATATTCTATCCCCCTAGCAATAAAAGCCAACATTCCGTTGGCTTTCTTGATCACCTGCTGCACCTGCATACCAACTTTTTGATTTTCTTGCACTAGGACCCCCAGATCCCTTTGTACTGCAGTACTTTCCAGTCTCTCGCCATTAAGAAAATAACTTGCTCTCTGATTTTTCCTGCCAAAGTGCATAACCTCACATTTTCCAATATTATATTGCATCTGCCAAATCTCCGCCCACTCACCCAGCCTGTCTATATCCCCTTGCAGGTTTTTTATGTCCTCCTCACTCTCTACTTTCCCTCCCATCTTTGTATCATCTGCAAATTTTGATATGTTGCACTCGGTCCCCTCCTCCAAATCGTTAATATAGATTGTAAAGAGTTGGGGACCCAGCACCGACCCCTGTGGAACACCACTGGTTACTGGTTGCCAGTCCGAAAATGAACCATTTATCCCAACTCTCTGCTTCCTGTTTGATAACCAATCCTCCACCCATGCCAGAATATTACCCCCAATCCCGTGATTTTTTATCTTAAGTAATAATCTTTTATGTGGCACCTTGTCGAATGCCTTCTGGAAGTCTAAATACACTATGTCCACTGGTTCCCCTTTATCCACCCTATACGTTATATCCTCGAAGAACTCAAGCAAATTTGTCAGACATGACTTCCCCTTCATAAAGCCATGCTGACTTTGTCCTATTAAATTATGCTTATCCAAATGTTCTGCTACTGTCTCCTTAATAATAGACTCCAAAATTTTACCCACCACAGATGTTAAGCTCACTGGCCTATAATTTCCAGCCTTCTGCCTACTACCCTTTTTAAATAACGGTGTTACATTAGCAGTTTTCCAATCTGCCGGGACCTCTCCTGAGTCCAGGGAATTTTGGAAAACTATCACCAAAGCATCCACAATCCCCACTGCCACTTCCCTCAAGACCCTAGGATGGAAGCCATCAGGTCCAGGGGATTTATCCGCCTTGAGTCCCATTATTTTACTGAGTACCATCTCTTGAGTGATTTTAATCGTATTTAGCTCCTCCCCCCCGAGAGCCCCCTGTTTGTCCAGTGTTGGGATATTCTTAGTGTCCTCTACTGTAAAGACTGAAACAAAATATTTGTTCAGCATTTTTGCCATCTCCATGTTTCCCACCATTAATTTCCCGGTCTCATCCTCTAAGGGACCTATGTTTGCCTTAGCCACCCTTTTTCTTTTTATATAACTATAGAAACTCTTGCTATCTGTTTTTATATTTTTTGCTAATTTCTTTTCATAATCTAACTTCCCTTTCTTAATCAATCCTTTAGTTACTTTTTGCTGTCTTTTGAAGAATTCCCAATCTTCTATCCTCCCACTAAGTTTGGCTACCTTATATGTCCTTGTTTTTAGTCGGATACTATCCTTGATTTCTTTACTTAGCCACGGGTGGCTGTCATTTCTTTTACACCCTTTTTTCCTCAGTGGAATATATTTATTTTGAAAGTTGTAAAATAACTCCCTAAATGAACACCACTGCTCATGTACCGTCTTACCCTTTAATCTATTTTCCCAGTCCACTTTAATCAATTCCGCTCTCATACCATCATAGTCTCCTTTATTCAAGCTCAGTACGCTTGTTTGAGAATCAACCTTCTCACCCTCTAATTGGATATGGAATTCAACCATGTTGTGGTCGCTCGTTCCAAGGGGATCCTTAACTAGGACATTATTAATTAATCCTGACTCATTACACAGGACCAGGTCCAAGGTTGCCTGCCCCCTTGTAGGATCAGTTACATACTGCTCAAGAAATCCATCCCTGATGCACTCAATGAACTCGTCCTCAAGGCTGCTCTGCCCAATTTGATTTGTCCAGTTAATATGATAATTAAAATCCCCCATAATTATGGCTGTTCCCTTATTACATGCCCCGACTATCTCCTGATTAATACTTCTTCCAGCAGAGTTGCAACTATTAGGAGGCCTATATACTACGCCCACTAATGTTTTTTTTTTCCCTTATTATTCCTTATCTCCACCCAAACTGTTTCATTATCTTGATGCTTTGTCCCAATATCATTTCTCTGTATTACAGTGATTCCTTCCTTTATTAACATAGCCACCCCACCTCCCCTTCCTTCCTGCCTGTCCTTCCTGATTGTTAAATACCCTGGCATATTTAATTCCCAGTCGTTGTCACCCTGCAGCCATGTTTCTGTAATGGCCACAAGATCATACCCATACGTAGTTATTTGTGCCGTTAACTCGTCCATTTTATTACGAATGCTACGTGCATTCAGATAAAGAACTTTCAAATCTGTTTTGTGACACTTAGTTCCTGCTTTTTCCTTTTTTAACACTTTACCTATTACTCCATACCTTCTGTCCCTTCCTGTTACGCTTTCCTCTCTCTCCCTGCTCAGGTTCCCAACCCCCTGCCACTTTAGTTTAAACCCTCCCCAACAGCACTAGCAAACACTCCTCCTAGGACAGCGGTCCCGGCCCTGCCCAGGTGCAGACCGTCCGGTTTGTACTGGTCCCACCTCCCCCAGAACCGTTTCCAGTGTCCCAGGAATTTGAATCCCTCCCCCTTGCACCATTCCTCTAGCCACGTATTCATTTGAAATATCCTCCTATTTCTACTCTGACTAGCACGTGGCACTGGCAGCAATCCTGAGATTACTACCTTTGAGGTCCTCACTCACTCACTCACACACTCACTCACACACTCACTCACACTCACACACACACACACTCACACACACTCACACTCACTCACACACTCACTCACACTCACACACACACACTCACACACACTCACACACACTCACTCACTCACACACACACACTCACACACACTCACACTCACACACACTCTCACTCACACACACTCTCACTCACATTCTCACTCACTCCCACACTCTCACTCACACACACTCTCACACACTCACTCACACATTCTCACTCACTCACACACTCTCACTCACTCACACACTCTCACTCACATTCTCACTCACTCACTCACACTCTCACTCACACACACACTCTCACTCACACACACATTCTCACTCACACACACTCACTCACTCACACACACTCACTCACTCACTCACACACACTCACTCACTCACTCTCACACACTCACTCACATTCTCACTCACTCACACACACTCTCACTCACTCACTCTCACACACACTCTCACTCACATTCTCACTCACACACACTCTCACTCACACACACTCTCACTCACTCTCACTCACACACACACTCTCACTCACACACACTCTCAGTCACATTCTCACTCACACTCTCACTCACACACACACTCTCACTCACACACACACTCTCACTCACACACACTCTCACACACACTCACTCACTCACTCACACACGCTCACCACTCACTCACACACACACACACTCTCACTCACACACACACTCTCACTCACACACACTCTCACACACTCTCACACACTCACACACATTCTCACTCACACACTCACTCACTCACACTCACTCACTCACTCACACACGCTCACCACTCACTCACACACACTCACACTCTCACACACACACACTCTCACTCACACACACTCACACTCTCACACACACTCACTCACACACTCACTCACACACGCTCACCACTCACTCACACACACACACACTCTCACTCACACACACTCTCACACACACTCACACTCTCACACACACTCACTCACACACTCACTCACTCACACTCACTCACTCACTCACACACGCTCACCACTCACTCACACACACTCTCACTCACACACACACACTCACTCACACACTCACTCACACACGCTCACCACTCACTCACACACACACACACTCTCACTCACACACACTCTCACACACACTCACACTCTCACACACACTCACTCACACACTCACTCACTCACACTCACTCACTCACTCACACACGCTCACCACTCACTCACACACACTCACACTCTCACACACACTCACTCACACACTCACTCACACACGCTCACTCACTCACTCACATGCATTCACACACTTGCAGATATATGGCACTCGTTATATTTGCTTTCTCTGAATCTCCTGGATCCCTGTGGATTTTGGTTATTTCTATGACGCAGAAACTGCTCCTCTCTGTTGCCAAGTCATTTGGAGGAGGTCAGTTCTAATCTCACCCCGGTCAGACCACCGATTTAAATCTGGCAGCGGACTGGCAGTCACCAGAGCAGCCAATCCAATGGGAGGCTCAGCAGTCCCCTTTACTTGTGCCCACTCAGGGTTACTCTCTGTATTGTTAGAATACAAACACAGCCTCAAACAGTGTGGACACCTTGTAACTGTGGCACCAGTTTTGTAAATAATAAGGAAATTAAATTAAGAGGAAATCTGATCGAGCTGTTCAAAACAGTGAGGGGTTTTAAGAAGATAATCGGGAAAAAATTATTTCCACTGGTCAGTGAGTCAGTAACTGGAGGGCATCAATTTACCATCATCATCAAAAGAAGGAAGGGCCCCGCGGGGAGAATGTTTTTATACAGAGGGTTGTATAAACATTATATAGTTGCTGACACTCACTACTTGGTCTCACATATGAAGAACGGCCTTCAGGGTGTGGTACTGGAGGGCGATGGACATTGATGGGCCCGGACCCCAGAACGGGGCAGTGTTATCAGGGAAACAGTAAAATTAAAAAGGCCCCAAACCCGCACAGGGATTTTTTTATTGGTTGAAATCCAGAAAAACAAGAGCAACAAACAGCGCTGCCGAGGACTCGGAATTTCGCTGCGAGGCTGAAAACATTCACCAATATTCCAGTGCTCTCCCGGCCGACTTCCCATCTCCCACCCTCCTTAAACTTGAGTTCATCCAAAACTCTGCTGCCCCGTATCCTAACTCGCACCGAGTCCCGTTCACCCATCACCCCCTGTGCTCGCTGACCGACATTGGCTCCCGGTCCGGGAACGCCTCGATTTTAAAATTCTCATCCTTGTTTTCAAATCCCTCCATGGCCCTCGTCCCTCCCTATCTCTGTAATCTCCCCCAGCCCCACAACCCTCCCAGATCTCTGCGCTCCTCCAATTTTGGCCTCTTGCACATCCCCGATTTTCATCACTCCATCATTGGCGGCCGTGCCTTCAACAGCCCAGGCCCTGAGCTCTGGAATTCCCTCCCTAAACCTCTCCACCTCTCCTCCTTTAAAATGCTCCTTAAAACCTACCTCTTTGACCAGGCTTTTGGTCACCTGTCCTAATATCTAATATCTCTAATGACACTGACTCTCACTGGGGTACAGTCCCACACACACTGACTCTCACTGGGGTACAGTCCCACAGACACTGACTCTCACTGGGGTACAGTCCCACACACACTGACTCTCACTGGGGTACAGTCCCACAGACACTGACTCTCACTGGGGTACAGTTCCACAGACACTGACTCTCACTGGAGTACAGTTCCACACACACTGACTCTCACTGGGGTACAGTCCCACAGACACTGACTCTCACTGGGGTACAGTCCCACAGACACTGACTCTCACTGGAGTACAGTTCCACACACACTGACTCTCACTGGGGTACAGTCCCACAGACACTGACTCTCACTGGGGTACAGTCCCACACACACTGACTCTCACTGGGGTACAGTCCCACAGACACTGACTCTCACTGGGGTACAGTTCCACAGACACTGACTCTCCCTGGGGTACAGTTCCACAGACACTGACTCTCACTGGGGTACAGTTCCACAGACACTGACTCTCTCTGGGGTACAGTCCCACACACACTGACTCTCACTGGGGTACAGTCCCACAGACACTGACTCTCACTGGGGTACAGTTCCACAGACACTGACTCTCCCTGGGGTACAGTTCCACAGACACTGACTCTCACTGGGGTACAGTTCCACAGACACTGACTCTCTCTGGGGTACAGTTCCACAGACACTGACTCTCACTACAGTCCCATGAGCACAGACGCTTGTTGTGGTACAAATTCACCCACACTCCCCGAGTTACAGACACACTCCCCGAGTTACAGACACACTCCCCGAGTTACAGACACACTCCCCGAGTTACAGACACACTCCCTGAATTACAGTCACACTCTCCGAGTTACAGTCACACTCCCCGAGTTACAGTCACACTCCCTGAATTACAGTCACACTCCTGAGTTACAGTCACACTCCCCGAGTTACAGACACACTCCCCGAATTACAGTCACACTCCCCGAGTTACAGACACACTCCCCGAGTTACAGACACTCTCTCCGAGTTACAGTCACACTCCCCGAGTTAAAGTCACACTCTCCGAGTTACAGTCACACTCCCCGAGTTACAGTCACACTCCCTGAATTACAGTCACACTCCTGAGTTACAGTCACACTCCCCGAGTTACAGACACACTCCCCGAATTACAGTCACACTCCCCGAGTTACAGACACACTCCCCGAGTTACAGTCACACTCCCGAGTTACAGACACACTCCCCGAATTACAGACACACTCCCCGAGTTACAGACACACTCCCCGAGTTACAGTCACACTCCCCGAGTTACAGACACACTCCCCAGGCACAGTCACACTGCGATGGGGCCCTGGGTTGCACTGTGTATATTCCAACTGAGCAATCGGGGGTTTAGCAGAGCAGGAGTTACACACTCAGGAAGCCCTGGACTATCTGAATGTCCGGCAACAAGATGAAGTTACTGACCAGGGAGGGCACGGTTTGTAAACGTTCCTGACCTCTAGAAAGCGCCTGATTTGAAGGGCGTGATTGGAACAGTGAGTGTGGGCCGATGCTGCCTGGTGATGGAGATTCCACAGGGGAATATTGGACAAACTTTGGCTTCCAGTCTGGTGATGTCAGTGGGCCTGGTCTGCAGAGTTTCCCAGCAATCCCTGGGGATGTGTTACATTCATTTTCATCGTTAGTCCCAGAGCCCAGGACAAATGCAGAGAAACATCAGTCAATCTGCATCCCGCAGCAAGGGGGGGGGGAGGGCTCTGTTTATGCTCACTGACGGAATGAATACAAACAGCCCCAATTATCACCAGTCTCTACATCAGCTGTCCCAGGCTGATTAAACTGGGCAGTGGTTCCCAAACCAAGGTGCAGGGCACGTAACAGCTAACTGTGAGTCTTATGTTGCTGTGACATGTCACTGTGTCAGGACCTGGGTTATGGTTCATTCACTGTATTTCATTACTGAGGGTGTGTGGGGCAGACAGGTGGATCTCTCTCTCTCTCTCTCTCTCTGTTTTACAAAGGGACATAGAACAGCTTCATCCTCAGGCCCGTTGAGGGGAAGATCAGATTAATCAGCTGTTAGAGAGAAAGGAACAGAGAGTGAGAGAGGGTAACGGAGAGAGGGAGAGGGAAATGGAGAGAAGAGAGGGTAACGGAGAGAGGGAGTGGGAAACAGAGAGAGGGAGAGGGAAACGGAAAGAAGGAGTGGGAAACAGAAAGAGGGAGAGGGAAACGGAGAGGGAGAGAGAAACGGAGAGAGGGAGAGGGAAACTGAGAGAGGGAGAGAGAAATGGAGGGAGGGATAGAGAAACGGAGCGAGGGAGAGGGAAACAGAGAGAGGGAGAGAGAAACGGAGGGAGGGATAGAGAAACGGAGCGAGGGAGAGAGAAATGGAGAGAGGGAGAGAGAAACGGAGTGAGGGAGAGGGAAACAGAGAGAGGGAGAGAGAAACGGAGGGAGGGATAGAGAAACGGAGCGAGGGAGAGGGAAATGGAGTGAGGGAGAGGGAAGCTGAGAGAGAGAGGAAGAGAGGGAAACGGGAGGGAAACAGAGAGAGAGAGGGAAATGGAGAGGGAGAGAGAGCAGGGGAAAGAGAGAAGGGAAAATTGGACAAAGAGAACAGGGAGAGTATTAATAAATTATTCTCAGACAATTCAAGATTATTTATATTTAAATCTGCATGATGTGTGTACGCCAGTGCCCAGACACAATACTGCTTCAGTCAGGTCTGATGTGAGACAGCATTATAGAACAGTATAGTGTGTGTCTGTAACTCGGGGAGTGTGTCTGTAACTCGGGGAGAGTGACTGTAACTCGGGGAGAGTGACTTTAACTCGGGGAGAGTGTCTGTATCGCGGGGAGAGTGACTGTAACTCGGGGAGTGTGACTGTAACTCGGGGAGTGTGACTGTAACTTGAGGATTGTGTCTGTAACTCGGGGAGAGTGACTGTAACTCGGGGAGTGTGTCTGTAACTCGGGGAGAGTGTCTGTATCGCGGGGAGAGTGACTGTAACTCGTGGAGTGTGTCTGTAACTCGGGGAGAGAGTCTGTAACTTGGGGAGTGTATCTGTAACTCGGGGAGTGTGTCTGTAACTCGGGGAGAGTGACAGTAACTCGGGGAGTGTGTCTGTAACTCGGGGAGAGTGACAGTAACTCGGGGAGTGTATCTGTAACTCGGGGAGTGTGTCTGTAACTCGGGGAGTGTGTCTGTAACTCGGGGAGAGTGACAGTAACTCGGGGAGTGTATCTGTAACTCGGGGAGTGTGTCTGTAACTCGGGGAGAGTGTCTGTAACTCGGGAAGAGTGTCTGTAATTCGGGGAGAGTGACTGTAACTCGGGGAGTGTGTCTGTAACTTAGGGATTGTGTCTGTTGCTTGGGGAGAGTGACTGTAACTCGGGGAGTGTGTCTGTATCTCGGGGAGAGTGACTGTAACTCGGGGAGTGTGTCTGTAACTCGGGGAGAGTGACTGTAACTCGGGGAGTGTGTCTGTATCTCGGGGAGAGTGACTGTAACTCGGGGAGTGTGTCTGTAACTCGGGGAGAGTGACTGTAACTCGGGGAGTGTGACTGTAACTCGGGGAGTGTGACTGTAACTCGGGGAGTGTGACTGTAACTCGGGGAGAGTGACTGTAACTCGGGGAGTGTGACTGTACCTCGGGGAGTGTGTCTGTAAATTGGGGAGAGTGTCTGTGACCCGGGCAGAGTTTCTGTGACCCGGGGAGAGTGTCTGTGACCTGGGGAGAGTTTCTGTGACCCGGGGAGAGTTTCTGTGACTCGGGGAGAGTTTCTGTGACTCGGGGAGAGTTTCTGTGACCCGGGGAGAGTGTCTGTGACCTGGGGAGAGTTTCTGTGACTCGGGGAGAGTTTCTGTGACCCGGGGAGAGTTTCTGTGACCCAGGGAGAGTTTCTGTGACTCGGGGAGAGTGTCTGTGACTCGGGGAGAGTTTCTGTGACTCGGGGAGAGTTTCTGTGACCCGGGGAGAGTGTCTGTGACCTGGGGAGAGTTTCAGTGACTCGGGGAGAGTGTCTGTGACTCGGGGAGAGTGTCTGTGACCCGGGGAGTGTGTCTGTGACTCAGGGAGAGTGTCTGTGACCCGGGGAGAGTGTCTGTGAATCGGGGAGAGTGTCTGTGACTCGGGGAGAGTGTCTGTGAATCGGGGAGAGTTTCTGTGACCCGGGGAGAGTGTCTGTGACCCGGGGAGAGTTTCTGTGACCCGGGGAGAGTGTCTGTGAATCGGGGAGAGTGTCTGTGACCCGGGGAGAGTGTCTGTGAATCGGGGAGAGTGTCTGTGAATCGGGGAGAGTGTCTGTGACCCGGGAAGAGTGTCTGTGACTCGGGGAGTGTGTCTGTGACTCGGGGAGAGTGTCTGTGACTCGGGAAGTGTGTCTGTGACTCGGGGAGAGTGTCTGTGACCCGGGGAGAGTGTCTGTGACTCGGGGAGAGTGTCTGTGACCCGGGAAGAGTGTCTGTGACTCGGGGAGTGTGTCTGTGACTCGGGGAGAGTGTCTGTGACTCGGGAAGTGTGTCTGTGACTCGGGGAGAGTGTCTGTGACCCGGGGAGAGTGTCTGTGACTCGGGGAGAGTGTCTGTGACCCGGGGAGAGTGTCTGTGACCCGGGGAGAGTTTCTGTGACCCGGGGATTGTGTCTGTGACTCGGGGAGAGTGTCTGTGACCCGGGGAGAGTGTCTGTGCCTCGGGGAGAGTGTCTGTGACCCGGGGAGAGTGTCTGTGACCCGGGGAGAGTGTCTGTGCCTCGGGGAGAGTGTCTGTGACCCGGGGAGAGTGTCTGTGACCCGGGGAGAGTGTCTGTGACCCGGGGAATGTGTCTGTGACCCGGGGAGAGTGTCTGTGACCCGGGGAGAGTTTCTGTGACTCGGGGAGAGTGTCTGTGACCCGGGGAGAGTTTCTGTGACTCGGGGAGAGTGTCTGTGACCCGGGGAGAGTTTCTGTGACCCGGGGAGAGTGTCTGTGACCCGGGGAGAGTTTCTGTGACCCGGGGAGAGTTTCTGTGACCCGGGGAGAGTGTCTGTGACCCGGGGAGAGTGTCTGTGACCCGGGGAGAGTTTCTGTGACCCGGGGAGAGTTTCTGTGACCCGGGGAGAGTGTCTGTGACTCGGGGAGAGTGTCTGTGACTCGGGGAGAGTGTCTGTGACCCGGGGAGAGTGTCTGTGACTCGGGGAGAGTGTCTGTGACCCGGGGAGAGTGTCTGTGACCCGGGGAGAGTTTCTGTGACTGGGGGAGAGTGTCTGTGACCCGGGGAGAGTTTCTGTGACTCGGGGAGAGTGTCTGTGACCCGGGGAGAGTTTCTGTGACCCGGGGAGAGTGTCTGTGACCCGGGGAGAGTTTCTGTGACCCGGGGAGAGTGTCTGTGACCCGGGGAGAGTTTCTGTGACCCGGGGAGAGTTTCTGTGAGCCGGGGAGAGTGTCTGTGACTCGGGGAGAGTGTCTGTGACCCGGGGAGAGTGTCTGTGACCCGGGGAGAGTGTCTGGGACTCGGGGAGAGTTTCTGCGACTCGGGGAGAGTTTCTGTGACTCGGGGAGAGTTTCTGTGACTCGGGGAGAGTGTCTTTGACCCGGGGAGAGTGTCTGTGACCCGGGGAGAGTGTCTGTGACCCGGGGAGAGTTTCTGTGACCCGGGGAGAGTTTCTGTGACCCGGGGAGAGTGTCTGTGACCCGGGGAGAGTTTCTGTGACCCGGGGAGAGTGTCTGTGACCCGGGGAGAGTTTCTGTGACTCGGGGAGAGTGTCTGTGACCCGGGGAGAGTGTCTGTGACCCGGGGAGAGTGTCTGTGACCCGGGGAGAGTGTCTGTGACCCGGGGAGTATGTCTGTGAATCGGGGAGAGTGTCTGTGACTCAGGGAGAGTTTCTGTGACCCGGGGAGAGTGTCTGTGACTCGGGGAGAGTGTCTGTGACCCGGGGAGAGTGTCTGTGACCCGGGGAATGTGTCTGTGACCCGGGGAGAGTGTCTGTGACCCGGGGAGAGTTTCTGTGACTCGGGGAGAGTGTCTGTGACCCGGGGAGAGTTTCTGTGACTCGGGGAGAGTGTCTGTGACCCGGGGAGAGTTTCTGTGACCCGGGGAGAGTGTCTGTGACCCGGGGAGAGTTTCTGTGACCCGGGGAGAGTGTCTGTGACCCGGGGAGAGTTTCTGTGACCCGGGGAGAGTTTCTGTGATTCGGGGAGAGTGTCTGTGACCCGGGGAGAGTGTCTGTGACCCGGGGAGAGTGTCTGTGACCCGGGGAGAGTGTCTGTGACCCGGGGAGAGTTTCTGTGACCCGGGGAGAGTTTCTGTGACCCGGGGAGAGTGTCTGTGACCCGGGGAGAGTGTCTGTGACCCGGGGAGAGTGTCTGTGACCCGGGGAGAGTGTCTGTGACTCGGGGAGAGTGTCTGTGACCCGGGGAGAGTGTCTGTGACCCGGGGAGAGTGTCTGTGACCCGGGGAGAGTGTCTGTGACCCGGGGAGAGTGTCTGTGACCCGGGGAGAGTGTCTGTGACTCGGGGAGAGTGTCTGTGACCCGGGGAGAGTGTCTGTGACCCGGGGAGAGTGTCTGTGACCCGGGGAGAGTGTCTGTGACCCGGGGAGAGTGTCTGTGACCCGGGGAGAGTGTCTGTGACCCGGGGAGAGTGTCTGTGACCCGGGGAGAGTGTCTGTGACCCGGGGAGAGTGTCTGTGACCCGGGGAGAGTGTCTGTGACCCGGGGAGAGTGTCTGTGAGTGGAGCTCTCTCATTGGTTCTTGCTTCACTTTTGATGCTGAACCCAACATTGACCAAGAGCCTTTGCAGTGACATCATCAGGGACAATACAGAAAGGTCGAGAGGTCGCAGGGCACTGCGCTGGGGCTGGGAGGGTCGAGAGGTCGCAGGGCACTGCGCTGGGGCTGGGAGGGTCGAGAGGTCGCAGGGCACTGCGCTGGGGCTGGGAGGGTCGAGAGGTCGCAGGGCACTGCGCTGGGGCTGGGAGGGTCGAGAGGTCGCAGGGCACTGCGCTGGGGCTGGGAGGGTCGAGAGGTCGCAGGGCACTGCGCTGGGGCTGGGAGGGTCGAGAGGTCGCAGGGCACTGCGCTGGGGCTGGGAGGGTCGAGAGGTCGCAGGGCACTGCGCTGGGGCTGGGAGGGTCGAGAGGTCGCAGGGCACTGCGCTGGGGCTGGGAGGGTCGAGAGGTCGCAGGGCACTGCGCTGGGGCTGGGAGGGTCGAGAGGTCGCAGGGCACTGCGCTGGGGCTGGGAGGGTCGAGAGGTCGCAGGGCACTGCGCTGGGGCTGGGAGCTGTGCCTCGGACTCTGTGTCACTGTGCCGTTGGGAGGGGGTTCTGCGAGAGGTTGTTTAGTTGTATTTTGTGTTCCTGCCCCAGGTCTCTGAGCTCCAGCATGACGCAGCAGATGCAGAACCTGCACCTCAACAAATCAAAGAAAAGCAGTGCTCCCACCTCCCCTAACGCAGCCAAACGCCTGTATCGGAATCTCTCCGACAAGCTTAAAGGCAGCCACTCGTCCTTTGATGAATCATTGCACACCGCAAAGACCCATAAGATTGGACTGAGGAAATCGTCACTGGTAAGAGTCCACGGTTCACTCGAGAGATACGAGGTTTCTAAAACCAGCCAGCACCGCCCACATGCATTAATAAACAAATCATCAGAGGAAGGACAAATCCTTCAGACCCTGCGGGGAGAAAGGGGAGGGATAAATATCGGGACATGCAGCAAGAGTGAACAGGGCAATCAGAGAGTGAACAGGGCAATCAGAGAGTGAACAGGGCAATCAGAGAGTGAACAGGGAAATCAGAGAGTGAACAGGGCGATCAGAGAGTGAACAGGGAAATCAGAGAGTGAACAGGGCAATCAGAGAGTGAACAGGGCGATCAGAGAGTGAACAGGGAAATCAGAGAGTGAACAGGGCAATCAGAGAGTGAACAGGGCGATCAGAGAGTGAACAGGGCGATCAGAGAGTGAACAGGGCGATCAGAGAGTGAACAGGGCAATCAGAGAGTGAACAGGGCAATCAGAGAGTGAATAGGGCAATCAGAGAGTGAACAGGGCGATCAGAGAGTGAACAGGGCAATCACACAGTGAACAGGGCAATCAGAGAGTGAACAGGGCGATCAGAGAGTGAACAGGGCAATCAGAGAGTGAACAGGGCAATCAGAGAGTGAACAGGGAAATCAGAGAGTGAACAGGGCAATCAGAGAGACGAGAGCTGGGAACACAAAGCCCAGCAGTCACACATTCAGTGGGCAGAGGTCGCAGGGAAATGTGTCAGAGAGGTGAGAATCAGAAAAGGTGCAAACAGGCTCTAACACAGTGATAGAGTGGGCACAGGGTCTAACACAGTGATGGAGTGGGCACAGGGTCTAACACAGTGATGGAGTGGGCACAGGCTCTAACAGTGATGGAGTGGGCACAGGCTCTAACACAGTGATGGAGTGGGCACAGGGTCTAACACAGTGATAGAGTGGGCACAGGGTCTAACACAGTGATAGAGTGGGCACAGGCTCTAACACAGTGATAGAGTGGGCACAGGCTCTAACACAGTGATAGAGTGGGCACAGGCTCTAACACAGTGATAGAGTGGGCACAGGCTCTAACACAGTGATAGAGTGGGCACAGGGTCTAACACAGTGATAGAGTGGGCACAGGCTCTAACACAGTGATAGAGTGGGCACAGGCTCTAACACAGTGATGGAGTGGGCACAGGCTCTAACACAGTGATAGAGTGGGCACAGGCTCTAACACAGTGATAGAGTGGGCACAGGCTCTAACACAGTGATAGAGTGGGCACAGGCTCTAACACAGTGATAGAGTGGGCACAGGCTCTAACACAGTGATAGAGTGGGCACAGGCTCTAACACAGTGATGGAGTGGGCACAGGCTCTAACACAGTGATCGAGTGGGCACAGGCTCTAACACAGTGATAGAGTGGGCACAGGCTCTAACACAGTGATAGAGTGGGCACAGGCTCTAACACAGTGATGGAGTGGGCACAGGGTCTAACACAGTGATAGAGTGGGCACAGGCTCTAACACAGTGATAGAGTGGGCACAGGGTCTAACACAGTGATAGAGTGGGCACAGGGTCTAACACAGTGATGGAGTGGGCACAGGGTCTAACACAGTGATGGAGTGGGCACAGGGTCTAACACAGTGATGGGGTGGGCACAGGCTCTAACACAGTGATGGAGTGGGCACAGGCTCTAACACAGTGATAGAGTGGGCACAGGCTCTAACACAGTGATAGAGTGGGCACAGGGTCTAACACAGTGATGGAGTGGGCACAGGGTCTAACACAGTGATGGAGTGGGCACAGGGTCTAACACAGTGATGGAGTGGGCACAGGGTCTAACACAGTGATGGGGTGGGCACAGGCTCTAACACAGTGATAGAGTGGGCACAGGGTCTAACACAGTGATAGAGTGGGCACAGGGTCTAACACAGTGATAGAGTGGGCACAGGGTCTAACACAGTGATGGAGTGGGCACAGGGTCTAACACAGTGATGGAGTGGGCACAGGGTCTAACACAGTGATAGAGTGGGCACAGGGTCTAACACAGTGATGGAGTGGGCACAGGGTCTAACACAGTGATGGAGTGGGCACAGGGTCTAACACAGTGATGGAGTGGGCACAGGGTCTAACACAGTGATGGAGTGGGCACAGGGTCTAACACAGTGATGGAGTGGGCACAGGGTCTAACACAGTGATGGAGTGGGCACAGGGTCTAACACAGTGATAGAGTGGGCACAGGGTCTAACACAGTGATGGAGTGGGCACAGGGTCTAACACAGTGATGGAGTGGGCACAGGGTCTAACACAGTGATGGAGTGGGCACAGGGTCTAACACAGTGATGGAGTGGGCACAGGGTCTAACACAGTGATAGAGTGGGCACAGGCTCTAACACAGTGATGGAGTGGGCACAGGGTCTAACACAGTGATAGAGTGGGCACAGGCTCTAACAGTGATGGAGTGGGCACAGGCTCTAACACAGTGATAGAGTGGGCACAGGGTCTAACACAGTGATGGAGTGGGCACAGGGTCTAACACAGTGATAGAGTGGGCACAGGCTCTAACAGTGATAGAGTGGGCACAGGCTCTAACACAGTGATAGAGTGGGCACAGGCTCTAACACAGTGATAGAGTGGGCACAGGCTCTAACACAGTGATAGAGTGGGCACAGGGTCTAACACAGTGATAGAGTGGGCACAGGCTCTAACACAGTGATAGAGTGGGCACAGGCTCTAACACAGTGATAGAGTGGGCACAGGCTCTAACACAGTGATAGAGTGGGCACAGGCTCTAACACAGTGATGGAGTGGGCACAGGCTCTAACACAGTGATAGAGTGGGCACAGGGTCTAACACAGTGATAGAGTGGGCACAGGCTCTAACACAGTGATGGAGTGGGCACAGGCTCTAACACAGTGATAGAGTGGGCACAGGCTCTAACACAGTGATAGAGTGGGCACAGGCTCTAACACAGTGATGGAGTGGGCACAGGCTCTAACACAGTGATGGAGTGGGCACAGGCTCTAACACAGTGATAGAGTGGGCACAGGCTCTAACACAGTGATAGAGTGGGCACAGGCTCTAACACAGTGATAGAGTGGGCACAGGCTCTAACACAGTGATAGAGTGGGCACAGGCTCTAACACAGTGATAGAGTGGGCACAGGCTCTAACACAGTGATAGAGTGGGCACAGAGTCTAACACAGTGATGGAGTGGGCACAGGCTCTAACACAGTGATGGAGTGGGCACAGGCTCTAACACAGTGATGGAGTGGGCACAGGGTCTAACACAGTGATAGAGTGGGCACAGGCTCTAACACAGTGATGGAGTGGGCACAGGGTCTAACACAGTGATAGAGTGGGCACAGGCTCTAACACAGTGATGGAGTGGGCACAGGGTCTAACACAGTGATAGAGTGGGCACAGGCTCTAACACAGTGATGGAGTGGGCACAGGGTCTAACACAGTGATAGAGTGGGCACAGGGTCTAACACAGTGATAGAGTGGGCACAGGCTCTAACACAGTGATAGAGTGGGCACAGAGTCTAACACAGTGATGGAGTGGGCACAGGCTCCAACACAGTGATAGAGTGGGCACAGGCTCTAATACAGTGATGGAGTGGGCACAGGCTCTAACACAGTGATGGAGTGGGCACAGGCTCTAACACAGTGATAGAGTGGGCACAGGCTCTAACACAGTGATAGAGTGGGCACAGGCTCTAACACAGTGATAGAGTGGGCACAGGCTCTAACACAGTGATAGAGTGGGCACAGGCTCTAACACAGTGATGGAGTGGGCACAGGCTCTAACACATTGATAGAGTGGGCACAGGCTCTAACACAGTGATAGAGTGGGCACAGAGTCTAACACAGTGATAGAGTGGGCACAGGCTCTAACACAGTGATAGAGTGGGCACAGGCTCTAACACAGTGATGGAGTGGGCACAGGCTCTAACACAGTGATAGAGTGGGCACAGGCTCTAACACAGTGATAGAGTGGGCACAGAGTCTAACACAGTGATAGAGTGGGCACAGGCTCTAACACAGTGATGGAGTGGGTACAGGCTCTAACTCAGTGATAGAGTGGGCACAGGGTCTAACACAGTGATAGAGTGGGCACAGGCTCTAACAGTGATGGAGTGGGCACAGGCTCTAACACAGTGATAGAGTGGGCACAGGGTCTAACACAGTGATGGAGTGGGCACAGGGTCTAACACAGTGATAGAGTGGGCACAGGCTCTAACAGTGATAGAGTGGGCACAGGCTCTAACACAGCGATAGAGTGGGCACAGGCTCTAACACAGTGATAGAGTGGGCACAGGCTCTAACACAGTGATGGAGTGGGCACAGGCTCTAACACAGTGATGGAGTGGGCACAGGGTCTAACACAGTGATAGAGTGGGCACAGGCTCTAACACAGTGATAGAGTGGGCACAGGCTCTAACACAGTGATCGAGTGGGCACAGGATCTAACAGTGATGGAGTGGGCACAGGCTCTAACACAGTGATCGAGTGGGCACAGGCTCTAACAGTGATGGAGTGGGCACAGGGTCTAACACAGTGATGGGGTGGGCACAGGCTCTAACACAGTGATGGAGTGGGCACAGGCTCTAACACAGTGATAGAGTGTGCACAGGGTCTAACACAGTGATGGGATGTGCACAGGCTCTAACACAGTGATGGAGTGGGCACAGGGTCTAACACAGTGATGGGATGGTCACAGGCTCCAACACAGTGATAGAGTGGGCACAGGCTCTAACACAGTGATGGAGTGGGCACAGGGTCTAACACAGTGATGGAGTGGGCACAGGCTCAAACACAGTGATGGAGTGGGCACAGGCTCTAACACAGTGATAGAGTGGGCACAGGCTCTAACACAGTGATAGAGTGGGCACAGGCTCTAACACAGTGATAGAGTGGGCACAGGCTCTAACACAGTGATAGAGTGGGCACAGGCTCTAACACAGTGATGGAGTGGGCACAGGCTCTAACACAGTGATGGGGTGGGCACAGGCTCTAACACAGTGATGGAGTGGGCACAGGGTCTAACACAGTGATGGGGTGGGCACAGGCTCTAACACAGTGATAGAGTGGGCACAGGGTCTAACAAAGTGATAGAGTGGGCACAGGCTCTAACACAGTGATGGAGTGGGCACAGGGTCTAACACAGTGATGGGGTGGGCACAGGCTCTAACACAGTGATGGAGTGGGCACAGGGTCTAACACAGTGATAGAGTGGGCACAGGCTCTAACAGTGATGGAGTGGGCACAGGGTCTAACACAGTGATGGAGTGGGCACAGGCTCTAACACAGTGATGGAGTGGGCACAGGGTCTAACACAGTGATAGAGTGGGCACAGGCTCTAACAGTGATGGAGTGGGCACAGGGTCTAACACAGTGATGGAGTGGGCACAGGGTCTAACACAGTGATGGAGTGGGCACAGGCTCTAACACAGTGATGGAGTGGGCACAGGCTCTAACACAGTGATAGAGTGGGCACAGGCTCTAACAGTGATGGAGTGGGCACAGGCTCTAACACAGTGATGGAGTGGGCACAGGGTCTAACACAGTGATAGAGTGGGCACAGGCTCTAACAGTGATGGAGTGGGCACAGGCTCTAACACAGTGATGGAGTGGGCACAGGGTCTAACACAGTGATGGAGTGGGCACAGGGTCTAACACAGTGATGGGGTGGGCACAGGCTCTAACACAGTGATGGAGTGGGCACAGGCTCTAACACAGTGATAGAGTGGGCACAGGCTCTAACACAGTGATAGAGTGGGCACAGGGTCTAACACAGTGATGGAGTGGGCACAGGGTCTAACACAGTGATGGAGTGGGCACAGGGTCTAACACAGTGATGGAGTGGGCACAGGGTCTAACACAGTGATGGGGTGGGCACAGGCTCTAACACAGTGATAGAGTGGGCACAGGGTCTAACACAGTGATAGAGTGGGCACAGGGTCTAACACAGTGATAGAGTGGGCACAGGGTCTAACACAGTGATGGAGTGGGCACAGGGTCTAACACAGTGATGGAGTGGGCACAGGGTCTAACACAGTGATAGAGTGGGCACAGGGTCTAACACAGTGATGGAGTGGGCACAGGGTCTAACACAGTGATGGAGTGGGCACAGGGTCTAACACAGTGATGGAGTGGGCACAGGGTCTAACACAGTGATGGAGTGGGCACAGGGTCTAACACAGTGATGGAGTGGGCACAGGGTCTAACACAGTGATGGAGTGGGCACAGGGTCTAACACAGTGATAGAGTGGGCACAGGGTCTAACACAGTGATGGAGTGGGCACAGGGTCTAACACAGTGATGGAGTGGGCACAGGGTCTAACACAGTGATGGAGTGGGCACAGGGTCTAACACAGTGATGGAGTGGGCACAGGGTCTAACACAGTGATAGAGTGGGCACAGGCTCTAACACAGTGATGGAGTGGGCACAGGGTCTAACACAGTGATAGAGTGGGCACAGGCTCTAACAGTGATGGAGTGGGCACAGGCTCTAACACAGTGATAGAGTGGGCACAGGGTCTAACACAGTGATGGAGTGGGCACAGGGTCTAACACAGTGATAGAGTGGGCACAGGCTCTAACAGTGATAGAGTGGGCACAGGCTCTAACACAGTGATAGAGTGGGCACAGGCTCTAACACAGTGATAGAGTGGGCACAGGCTCTAACACAGTGATAGAGTGGGCACAGGGTCTAACACAGTGATAGAGTGGGCACAGGCTCTAACACAGTGATAGAGTGGGCACAGGCTCTAACACAGTGATAGAGTGGGCACAGGCTCTAACACAGTGATAGAGTGGGCACAGGCTCTAACACAGTGATGGAGTGGGCACAGGCTCTAACACAGTGATAGAGTGGGCACAGGGTCTAACACAGTGATAGAGTGGGCACAGGCTCTAACACAGTGATGGAGTGGGCACAGGCTCTAACACAGTGATAGAGTGGGCACAGGCTCTAACACAGTGATAGAGTGGGCACAGGCTCTAACACAGTGATGGAGTGGGCACAGGCTCTAACACAGTGATGGAGTGGGCACAGGCTCTAACACAGTGATAGAGTGGGCACAGGCTCTAACACAGTGATAGAGTGGGCACAGGCTCTAACACAGTGATAGAGTGGGCACAGGCTCTAACACAGTGATAGAGTGGGCACAGGCTCTAACACAGTGATAGAGTGGGCACAGGCTCTAACACAGTGATAGAGTGGGCACAGAGTCTAACACAGTGATGGAGTGGGCACAGGCTCTAACACAGTGATGGAGTGGGCACAGGCTCTAACACAGTGATGGAGTGGGCACAGGGTCTAACACAGTGATAGAGTGGGCACAGGCTCTAACACAGTGATGGAGTGGGCACAGGGTCTAACACAGTGATAGAGTGGGCACAGGCTCTAACACAGTGATGGAGTGGGCACAGGGTCTAACACAGTGATAGAGTGGGCACAGGCTCTAACACAGTGATGGAGTGGGCACAGGCTCTAACACAGTGATAGAGTGGGCACAGGGTCTAACACAGTGATAGAGTGGGCACAGGCTCTAACACAGTGATAGAGTGGGCACAGAGTCTAACACAGTGATGGAGTGGGCACAGGCTCCAACACAGTGATAGAGTGGGCACAGGCTCTAATACAGTGATGGAGTGGGCACAGGCTCTAACACAGTGATGGAGTGGGCACAGGCTCTAACACAGTGATAGAGTGGGCACAGGCTCTAACACAGTGATAGAGTGGGCACAGGCTCTAACACAGTGATAGAGTGGGCACAGGCTCTAACACAGTGATAGAGTGGGCACAGGCTCTAACACAGTGATGGAGTGGGCACAGGCTCTAACACATTGATAGAGTGGGCACATGCTCTAACACAGTGATAGAGTGGGCACAGAGTCTAACACAGTGATAGAGTGGGCACAGGCTCTAACACAGTGATAGAGTGGGCACAGGCTCTAACACAGTGATGGAGTGGGCACAGGCTCTAACACAGTGATAGAGTGGGCACAGGCTCTAACACAGTGATAGAGTGGGCACAGAGTCTAACACAGTGATAGAGTGGGCACAGGCTCTAACACAGTGATGGAGTGGGTACAGGCTCTAACTCAGTGATAGAGTGGGCACAGGGTCTAACACAGTGATAGAGTGGGCACAGGCTCTAACAGTGATGGAGTGGGCACAGGCTCTAACACAGTGATAGAGTGGGCACAGGGTCTAACACAGTGATGGAGTGGGCACAGGGTCTAACACAGTGATAGAGTGGGCACAGGCTCTAACAGTGATAGAGTGGGCACAGGCTCTAACACAGCGATAGAGTGGGCACAGGCTCTAACACAGTGATAGAGTGGGCACAGGCTCTAACACAGTGATGGAGTGGGCACAGGCTCTAACACAGTGATGGAGTGGGCACAGGGTCTAACACAGTGATAGAGTGGGCACAGGCTCTAACACAGTGATAGAGTGGGCACAGGCTCTAACACAGTGATCGAGTGGGCACAGGATCTAACAGTGATGGAGTGGGCACAGGCTCTAACACAGTGATCGAGTGGGCACAGGCTCTAACAGTGATGGAGTGGGCACAGGGTCTAACACAGTGATGGGGTGGGCACAGGCTCTAACACAGTGATGGAGTGGGCACAGGCTCTAACACAGTGATAGAGTGGGCACAGGGTCTAACACAGTGATGGGATGTGCACAGGCTCTAACACAGTGATGGAGTGGGCACAGGGTCTAACACAGTGATGGGATGGTCACAGGCTCCAACACAGTGATAGAGTGGGCACAGGCTCTAACACAGTGATGGAGTGGGCACAGGGTCTAACACAGTGATGGAGTGGGCACAGGCTCAAACACAGTGATGGAGTGGGCACAGGCTCTAACACAGTGATAGAGTGGGCACAGGCTCTAACACAGTGATAGAGTGGGCACAGGCTCTAACACAGTGATAGAGTGGGCACAGGCTCTAACACAGTGATAGAGTGGGCACAGGCTCTAACACAGTGATGGAGTGGGCACAGGCTCTAACACAGTGATGGGGTGGGCACAGGCTCTAACACAGTGATGGAGTGGGCACAGGGTCTAACACAGTGATGGGGTGGGCACAGGCTCTAACACAGTGATAGAGTGGGCACAGGGTCTAACAAAGTGATAGAGTGGGCACAGGCTCTAACACAGTGATGGAGTGGGCACAGGGTCTAACACAGTGATGGGGTGGGCACAGGCTCTAACACAGTGATGGAGTGGGCACAGGGTCTAACACAGTGATAGAGTGGGCACAGGCTCTAACAGTGATGGAGTGGGCACAGGGTCTAACACAGTGATGGAGTGGGCACAGGCTCTAACACAGTGATGGAGTGGGCACAGGGTCTAACACAGTGATAGAGTGGGCACAGGCTCTAACAGTGATGGAGTGGGCACAGGGTCTAACACAGTGATGGAGTGGGCACAGGGTCTAACACAGTGATGGAGTGGGCACAGGCTCTAACACAGTGATGGAGTGGGCACAGGCTCTAACACAGTGATAGAGTGGGCACAGGCTCTAACAGTGATGGAGTGGGCACAGGCTCTAACACAGTGATGGAGTGGGCACAGGGTCTAACACAGTGATAGAGTGGGCACAGGCTCTAACAGTGATGGAGTGGGCACAGGCTCTAACACAGTGATGGAGTGGGCACAGGCTCTAACACAGTGATAGAGTGGGCACAGGCTCTAACACAGTGATAGAGTGGGCACAGGCTCTAACACAGTGATAGAGTGGGCACAGGCTCTAACACAGTGATAGAGTGGGCACAGGCTCTAACACAGTGATGGAGTGGGCACAGGCTCTAACACAGTGATAGAGTGGGCACAGGCTCTAACACAGTGATGGAGTGGGCACAGGCTCTAACACAGTGATAGAGTGGGCACAGGCTCTAACACAGTGATAGAGTGGGCACAGGGTCTAACACAGTGATAGAGTGGGCACAGGGTCTAACACAGTGATAGAGTGGGCACAGGCTCTAACACAGTGATAGGGTGGGCACAGGCTCTAACACAGTGATAGAGTGGGCACAGGCTCTAACACAGTGATAGAGTGGGCACAGGCTCTAACACAGTGATGGGGTGGGCACAGGGTCTAACACAGTGATAGAGTGGGCACAGGGTCTAACACAGTGATAGAGTGGGCACAGGCTCTAACACAGTGATGGGGTGGGCACAGGCTCTAACACAGTGATAGAGTGGGCACAGGGTCTAACACAGTGATAGAGTGGGCACAGAGTCTAACACAGTGATAGAGTGGGCACAGGCTCTAACACAGTGATAGAGTGGGCACAGGCTCTAACACAGTGATAGAGTGGGCACAGAGTCTAACACAGTGATAGAGTGGGCACAGGCTCTAACACAGTGATGGAGTGGGCACAGGCTCTAACACAGTGATGGGGTGGGCACAGGCTCTAACGCAGTGATAGAGTGGGCACAGGATCTAACACAGTGATAGAGTGGGCACAGGCTCTAACACAGTGATAGAGTGGGCACAGGCTCTAACACAGTGATGGAGTGGGCACAGGGTCTAACACAGTGATAGAGTGGGCACAGGCTCTAACACAGTGATAGAGTGGGCACAGGCTCTAACACAGTTATAGAGTGGGCACGGGCTCTAACACAGTGATGGAGTGGGCACAGGCTCTAACACAGTGATAGAGTGGGCACAGGCTCTAACACAGTGATAGAGTGGGCACAGGCTCTAACACAGTGATAGAGTGGGCACAGGCTCTAACACAGTGATAGAGTGGGCACAGGCTCTAACACAGTGATGGAGTGGGCACAGGCTCTAACACATTGATAGAGTGGGCACATGCTCTAACACAGTGATAGAGTGGGCACAGAGTCTAACACAGTGATAGAGTGGGCACAGGCTCTAACACAGTGATAGAGTGGGCACAGGCTCTAACACAGTGATGGAGTGGGCACAGGCTCTAACACAGTGATAGAGTGGGCACAGGCTCTAACACAGTGATAGAGTGGGCACAGAGTCTAACACAGTGATAGAGTGGGCACAGGCTCTAACACAGTGATGGAGTGGGTACAGGCTCTAACTCAGTGATAGAGTGGGCACAGGGTCTAACACAGTGATAGAGTGGGCACAGGCTCTAACAGTGATGGAGTGGGCACAGGCTCTAACACAGTGATAGAGTGGGCACAGGGTCTAACACAGTGATGGAGTGGGCACAGGGTCTAACACAGTGATAGAGTGGGCACAGGCTCTAACAGTGATAGAGTGGGCACAGGCTCTAACACAGCGATAGAGTGGGCACAGGCTCTAACACAGTGATAGAGTGGGCACAGGCTCTAACACAGTGATGGAGTGGGCACAGGCTCTAACACAGTGATGGAGTGGGCACAGGGTCTAACACAGTGATAGAGTGGGCACAGGCTCTAACACAGTGATAGAGTGGGCACAGGCTCTAACACAGTGATCGAGTGGGCACAGGATCTAACAGTGATGGAGTGGGCACAGGCTCTAACACAGTGATCGAGTGGGCACAGGCTCTAACAGTGATGGAGTGGGCACAGGGTCTAACACAGTGATGGGGTGGGCACAGGCTCTAACACAGTGATGGAGTGGGCACAGGCTCTAACACAGTGATAGAGTGGGCACAGGGTCTAACACAGTGATGGGATGTGCACAGGCTCTAACACAGTGATGGAGTGGGCACAGGGTCTAACACAGTGATGGGATGGTCACAGGCTCCAACACAGTGATAGAGTGGGCACAGGCTCTAACACAGTGATGGAGTGGGCACAGGGTCTAACACAGTGATGGAGTGGGCACAGGCTCAAACACAGTGATGGAGTGGGCACAGGCTCTAACACAGTGATAGAGTGGGCACAGGCTCTAACACAGTGATAGAGTGGGCACAGGCTCTAACACAGTGATAGAGTGGGCACAGGCTCTAACACAGTGATAGAGTGGGCACAGGCTCTAACACAGTGATGGAGTGGGCACAGGCTCTAACACAGTGATGGGGTGGGCACAGGCTCTAACACAGTGATGGAGTGGGCACAGGGTCTAACACAGTGATGGGGTGGGCACAGGCTCTAACACAGTGATAGAGTGGGCACAGGGTCTAACAAAGTGATAGAGTGGGCACAGGCTCTAACACAGTGATGGAGTGGGCACAGGGTCTAACACAGTGATGGGGTGGGCACAGGCTCTAACACAGTGATGGAGTGGGCACAGGGTCTAACACAGTGATAGAGTGGGCACAGGCTCTAACAGTGATGGAGTGGGCACAGGGTCTAACACAGTGATGGAGTGGGCACAGGCTCTAACACAGTGATGGAGTGGGCACAGGGTCTAACACAGTGATAGAGTGGGCACAGGCTCTAACAGTGATGGAGTGGGCACAGGGTCTAACACAGTGATGGAGTGGGCACAGGGTCTAACACAGTGATGGAGTGGGCACAGGCTCTAACACAGTGATGGAGTGGGCACAGGCTCTAACACAGTGATAGAGTGGGCACAGGCTCTAACAGTGATGGAGTGGGCACAGGCTCTAACACAGTGATGGAGTGGGCACAGGGTCTAACACAGTGATAGAGTGGGCACAGGCTCTAACAGTGATGGAGTGGGCACAGGCTCTAACACAGTGATGGAGTGGGCACAGGCTCTAACACAGTGATAGAGTGGGCACAGGCTCTAACACAGTGATAGAGTGGGCACAGGCTCTAACACAGTGATAGAGTGGGCACAGGCTCTAACACAGTGATAGAGTGGGCACAGGCTCTAACACAGTGATGGAGTGGGCACAGGCTCTAACACAGTGATAGAGTGGGCACAGGCTCTAACACAGTGATGGAGTGGGCACAGGCTCTAACACAGTGATAGAGTGGGCACAGGCTCTAACACAGTGATAGAGTGGGCACAGGGTCTAACACAGTGATAGAGTGGGCACAGGGTCTAACACAGTGATAGAGTGGGCACAGGCTCTAACACAGTGATAGGGTGGGCACAGGCTCTAACACAGTGATAGAGTGGGCACAGGCTCTAACACAGTGATAGAGTGGGCACAGGCTCTAACACAGTGATGGGGTGGGCACAGGGTCTAACACAGTGATAGAGTGGGCACAGGGTCTAACACAGTGATAGAGTGGGCACAGGCTCTAACACAGTGATGGGGTGGGCACAGGCTCTAACACAGTGATAGAGTGGGCACAGGGTCTAACACAGTGATAGAGTGGGCACAGAGTCTAACACAGTGATAGAGTGGGCACAGGCTCTAACACAGTGATAGAGTGGGCACAGGCTCTAACACAGTGATAGAGTGGGCACAGAGTCTAACACAGTGATAGAGTGGGCACAGGCTCTAACACAGTGATGGAGTGGGCACAGGCTCTAACACAGTGATGGGGTGGGCACAGGCTCTAACGCAGTGATAGAGTGGGCACAGGATCTAACACAGTGATAGAGTGGGCACAGGCTCTAACACAGTGATAGAGTGGGCACAGGCTCTAACACAGTGATGGAGTGGGCACAGGGTCTAACACAGTGATAGAGTGGGCACAGGCTCTAACACAGTGATAGAGTGGGCACAGGCTCTAACACAGTTATAGAGTGGGCACGGGCTCTAACACAGTGATAGAGTGGGCACAGGGTCTAACACAGTGATGGAGTGGGCACAGGCTCTAACACAGTGATAGAGTGGGCACAGGGTCTAACACAGTGATAGAGTGGGCACAGGGTCTAACACAGTGATAGAGTGGGCACAGGGTCTAACAAAGTTATAGAGTGGGCACAGGCTCTAACACAGTGATGGAGTGGGCACAGGCTCTAACACAGTGATAGAGTGGGCACAGGCTCTAACACAGTGATAGAGTGGGCACAGGCTCTAACACAGTGATAGAGTGGGAACAGGCTCTAACAGTGATGGAGTGGGCACAGGCTCTAACACAGTGATGGAGTGGGCACAGGGTCTAACACAGTGATAGAGTGGGCACAGGCTCTAACAGTGATGGAGTGGGCACAGGCTCTAACACAGTGATGGAGTGGGCACAGGGTCTAACACAGTGATGGAGTGGGCACAGGGTCTAACACAGTGATAGAGTGGGCACAGGGTCTAACACAGTGATGGAGTGGGCACAGGCTCTAACACAGTGATGGAGTGGGCACAGGCTCTAACACAGTGATAGAGTGGGCACAGGCTCTAACACAGTGATAGAGTGGGCACAGGCTCTAACACAGTGATGGAGTGGGCACAGGCTCTAACACAGTGATAGAGTGGGCACAGGCTCTAACACAGTGATAGAGTGGGCACAGGCTCTAACACAGTGATAGAGTGGGCACAGGCTCTAACACAGTGATGGAGTGGGCACAGGCTCTAACACAGTGATAGAGTGGGCACAGGCTCTAACACAGTGATAGAGTGGGCACAGGCTCTAACACAGTGATGGAGTGGGCACAGGGTCTAACACAGTGATGGAGTGGGCACAGAGTCTAACACAGTGATAGAGTGGGCACAGGCTCTAACACAGTGATGGAGTGGGCACGGGCTCTAACACAGTGATAGAGTGGGCACAGGCTCTAACACAGTGATAGAGTGGGCACAGGGTCTAACACAGTGATGGAGTGGGCACAGGCTCTAACACAGTGATAGAGTGGGCACAGGGTCTAACACAGTGATGGAGTGGGCACAGGCTCTAACACAGTGATAGAGTGGGCACAGGGTCTAACACAGTGATAGAGTGGGCACAGGGTCTAACACAGTGATAGAGTGGGCACAGGGTCTAACACAGTTATAGAGTGGGCACAGGCTCTAACACAGTGATGGAGTGGGCACAGGGTCTAACACAGTGATGGAGTGGGCACAGGGTCTAACACAGTGATAGAGTGGGCACAGGCTCTAACACAGTGATGGAGTGGGCACAGGCTCTAACACAGTGATAGAGTGGGCACAGGCTCTAACACAGTGATAGAGTGGGCACAGGCTCTAACACAGTGATGGAGTGGGCACAGGGTCTAACACAGTGATAGAGTGGGCACAGGCTCTAACACAGTGATGGAGTGGGCACAGGCTCTAACACAGTGATAGAGTGGGCACAGGCTCTAACACAGTGATAGAGTGGGCACAGGCTCTAACACAGTGATGGAGTGGGCACAGGCTCTAACACAGTGATAGAGTGGGCACAGGCTCTAACACAGTGATAGAGTGGGCACAGGCTCTAACACAGTGATAGAGTGGGCACAGGCTCTAACACAGTGATGGAGTGGGCACAGGCTCTAACACAGTGATAGAGTGGGCACAGGCTCTAACACAGTGATAGAGTGGGCACAGGCTCTAACACAGTGATGGAGTGGGCACAGGGTCTAACACAGTGATGGAGTGGGCACAGAGTCTAACACAGTGATAGAGTGGGCACAGGCTCTAACACAGTGATGGAGTGGGCACGGGCTCTAATACAGTGATAGAGTGGGCACAGGCTCTAACACAGTGATAGAGTGGGCACAGGGTCTAACACAGTGATGGAGTGGGCACAGGCTCTAACACAGTGATAGAGTGGGCACAGGCTCTAACACAGTGATGGAGTGGGCACAGGCTCTAACACAGTGATAGAGTGGGCACAGGCTCTAACAGTGATGGAGTGGGCACAGGGTCTAACACAGTGATGGAGTGGGCACAGGCTCTAACACAGTGATGGAGTGGGCACAGGGTCTAACACAGTGATGGAGTGGGCACAGGCTCTAACACAGTGATGGAGTGGGCACAGGCTCTAACACAGTGATAGAGTGGGCACAGGCTCTAACACAGTGATAGAGTGGGCACAGGCTCTAACACAGTGATGGAGTGGGCACAGGGTCTAACACAGTGATGGAGTGGGCACAGGCTCTAACACAGTGATGGAGTGGGCACAGAGTCTAACACAGTGATAGAGTGGGCACAGGCTCTAACACAGTGATGGAGTGGGCACAGGCTCTAACACAGTGATGGAGTGGGCACAGGCTCTAACACAGTGATAGAGTGGGCACAGGCTCTAACACAGTGATGGAGTGGGCACAGGCTCTAACACAGTGATAGAGTGGGCACAGGGTCTAACACAGTGATGGAGTGGGCACAGGCTCTAACACAGTGATAGAGTGGGCACAGGCTCTAACACAGTGATAGAGTGGGCACAGGCTCTAACACAGTGATAGAGTGGGCACAGGCTCTAACACAGTGATGGAGTGGGCACAGGCTCTAACACAGTGATAGAGTGGGCACAGCGTCTAACACAGTGATAGAGTGGGCACAGGGTCTAACACAGTGATGGAGTGGGCACGGGCTCTAACACAGTGATAGAGTGGGCACAGGCTCTAACACAGTGATAGAGTGGGCACAGGGTCTAACACAGTGATAGAGTGGGCACAGGGTCTAACACAGTGATAGAGTGGGCACAGGGTCTAACACAGTTATAGAGTGGGCACAGGCTCTAACACAGTGATGGAGTGGGCACAGGGTCTAACACAGTGATGGAGTGGGCACAGGGTCTAACACAGTGATAGAGTGGGCACAGGCTCTAACACAGTGATGGAGTGGGCACAGGCTCTAACACAGTGATAGAGTGGGCACAGGCTCTAACACAGTGATAGAGTGGGCACAGGCTCTAACACAGTGATGGAGTGGGCACAGGGTCTAACACAGTGATGGAGTGGGCACAGGCTCTAACACAGTGATGGAGTGGGCACAGGCTCTAACACAGTGATAGAGTGGGCACAGGCTCTAACACAGTGATAGAGTGGGCACAGGCTCTAACACAGTGATGGAGTGGGCACAGGCTCTAACACAGTGATAGAGTGGGCACAGGCTCTAACACAGTGATAGAGTGGGCACAGGCTCTAACACAGTGATAGAGTGGGCACAGGCTCTAACACAGTGATGGAGTGGGCACAGGCTCTAACACAGTGATAGAGTGGGCACAGGCTCTAACACAGTGATAGAGTGGGCACAGGCTCGAACACAGTGATGGAGTGGGCACAGGGTCTAACACAGTGATGGAGTGGGCACAGAGTCTAACACAGTGATAGAGTGGGCACAGGCTCTAACACAGTGATGGAGTGGGCACGGGCTCTAACACAGTGATAGAGTGGGCACAGGCTCTAACACAGTGATAGAGTGGGCACAGGGTCTAACACAGTGATGGAGTGGGCACAGGCTCTAACACAGTGATAGAGTGGGCACAGGGTCTAACACAGTGATGGAGTGGGCACAGGCTCTAACACAGTGATAGAGTGGGCACAGGGTCTAACACAGTGATAGAGTGGGCACAGGGTCTAACACAGTGATAGAGTGGGCACAGGGTCTAACACAGTTATAGAGTGGGCACAGGCTCTAACACAGTGATGGAGTGGGCACAGGGTCTAACACAGTGATGGAGTGGGCACAGGGTCTAACACAGTGATAGAGTGGGCACAGGCTCTAACACAGTGATGGAGTGGGCACAGGCTCTAACACAGTGATAGAGTGGGCACAGGCTCTAACACAGTGATAGTGTGGGCACAGGCTCTAACACAGTGATGGAGTGGGCACAGGGTCTAACACAGTGATAGAGTGGGCACAGGCTCTAACACAGTGATGGAGTGGGCACAGGCTCTAACACAGTGATAGAGTGGGCACAGGCTCTAACACAGTGATAGAGTGGGCACAGGCTCTAACACAGTGATGGAGTGGGCACAGGCTCTAACACAGTGATAGAGTGGGCACAGGCTCTAACACAGTGATAGAGTGGGCACAGGCTCTAACACAGTGATAGAGTGGTCACAGGCTCTAACACAGTGATGGAGTGGGCACAGGCTCTAACACAGTGATAGAGTGGGCACAGGCTCTAACACAGTGATAGAGTGGGCACAGGCTCTAACACAGTGATGGAGTGGGCACAGGGTCTAACACAGTGATGGAGTGGGCACAGAGTCTAACACAGTGATAGAGTGGGCACAGGCTCTAACACAGTGATGGAGTGGGCACGGGCTCTAACACAGTGATAGAGTGGGCACAGGCTCTAACACAGTGATAGAGTGGGCACAGGCTCTAACACAGTGATGGAGTGGGCACAGGCTCTAACACAGTGATAGAGTGGGCACAGGCTCTAACACAGTGATGGAGTGGGCACAGGCTCTAACACAGTGATAGAGTGGGCACAGGCTCTAACAGTGATGGAGTGGGCACAGGGTCTAACACAGTGATGGAGTGGGCACAGGCTCTAACACAGTGATGGAGTGGGCACAGGGTCTAACACAGTGATGGAGTGGGCACAGGCTCTAACACAGTGATGGAGTGGGCACAGGCTCTAACACAGTGATAGAGTGGGCACAGGCTCTAACACAGTGATAGAGTGGGCACAGGCTCTAACACAGTGATGGAGTGGGCACAGGGTCTAACACAGTGATGGAGTGGGCACAGGCTCTAACACAGTGATGGAGTGGGCACAGAGTCTAACACAGTGATAGAGTGGGCACAGGCTCTAACACAGTGATGGAGTGGGCACAGGCTCTAACACAGTGATGGAGTGGGCACAGGCTCTAACACAGTGATAGAGTGGGCACAGGCTCTAACACAGTGATGGAGTGGGCACAGGCTCTAACACAGTGATAGAGTGGGCACAGGGTCTAACACAGTGATGGAGTGGGCACAGGCTCTAACACAGTGATAGAGTGGGCACAGGCTCTAACACAGTGATAGAGTGGGCACAGGCTCTAACACAGTGATAGAGTGGGCACAGGCTCTAACACAGTGATGGAGTGGGCACAGGCTCTAACACAGTGATAGAGTGGGCACAGGGTCTAACACAGTGATAGAGTGGGCACAGGGTCTAACACAGTGATGGAGTGGGCACGGGCTCTAACACAGTGATAGAGTGGGCACAGGCTCTAACACAGTGATAGAGTGGGCACAGGGTCTAACACAGTGATAGAGTGGGCACAGGGTCTAACACAGTGATGGAGTGGGCACGGGCTCTAACACAGTGATGGAGTGGGCACAGGTTCCAACACAGTGATGGAGTGGGCACAGGCTCTAACACAGTGATAGAGTGGGCATAGGCTCTAACACAGTGATGGAGTGGGCACAGGCTCTAACACAGTGATAGAGTGGGCACAGAGTCTAACACAGTGATAGAGTGGGCACAGAGTCTAACACAGTGATAGAGTGGGCACAGGCTCTAACACAGTGATAGAGTGGGCACAGGGTCTTACACAGTGATGGAGTGGGCACAGGCTCTAACACAGTGATAGAGTGGGCACAGGCTCTAACACAGTGATGGAGTGGGCACAGGCTCTAACACAGTGATGGAGTGGGCACAGGCTCTAACACAGTGATGGAGTGGGCACAGGGTCTAACACAGTGATGGAGTGGGCACAGGCTCTAACACAGTGATGGAGTGGGCACAGGGTCTAACACAGTGATGGAGTGGGCACAGAGTCTAACACAGTGATAGAGTGGGCACAGAGTCTAACACAGTGATAGAGTGGGCACAGGGTCTAACACAGTGATGGAGTGGGCACAGGCTCTAACACAGTGATAGAGTGGGCACAGAGTCTAACACAGTGATAGAGTGGGCACAGGGTCTAACACAGTGATGGAGTGGGCACAGGGTCTAACACAGTGATAGAGTGGGCACAGGGTCTAACACAGTGATGGAGTGGGCACAGGCTCTAACACAGTGATAGAGTGGGCACAGGGTCTAACACAGTGATAGAGTGGGCACAGGGTCTAACACAGTGATAGAGTGGGCACAGGGTCTAACACAGTGATGGAGTGGGCACAGGCTCTAACACAGTGATAGAGTGGGCACAGGGTCTAACACAGTGATAGAGTGGGCACAGGGTCTAACACAGTGATAGAGTGGGCACAGGGTCTAACACAGTGATAGAGTGGGCACAGGCTCTAACACAGTGATGGAGTGGGCACAGGGTCTAACACAGTGATAGAGTGGGCACAGGCTCTAACACAGTGATAGAGTGGGCACAGGCTCTAACACAGTGATGGAGTGGGCACAGGCTCTAACACAGTGATAGAGTGGGCACAGGCTCTAACACAGTGATAGAGTGGGCACAGGCTCTAACACAGTGATGGAGTGGGCACAGGCTCTAACACAGTGATAGAGTGGGCACAGGCTCTAACACAGTGATAGAGTGGGCACAGGCTCTAACACAGTGATAGAGTGGGCACAGGCTCTAACACAGTGATAGAGTGGGCACAGGCTCTAACACAGTGATGGAGTGGGCACAGGGTCTAACACAGTGATAGAGTGGGCACAGGCTCTAACACAGTGATGGAGTGGGCACAGGCTCTAACACAGTGATAGAGTGGGCACAGGGTCTAACACAGTTATAGAGTGGGCACAGGCTCTAACACAGTGATGGAGTGGGCACAGGGTCTAACACAGTGATGGAGTGGGCACAGGGTCTAACACAGTGATAGAGTGGGCACAGGCTCTAACACAGTGATGGAGTGGGCACAGGCTCTAACACAGTGATAGAGTGGGCACAGGGTCTAACACAGTGATAGAGTGGGCACAGGGTCTAACACAGTGATGGAGTGGGCACGGGCTCTAACACAGTGATGGAGTGGGCACAGGTTCTAACACAGTGATGGAGTGGGCACAGGCTCTAACACAGTGATAGAGTGGGCACAGGCTCTAACACAGTGATGGAGTGGGCACAGGCTCTAACACAGTGATAGAGTGGGCACAGAGTCTAACACAGTGATAGAGTGGGCACAGAGTCTAACACAGTGATAGAGTGGGCACAGGCTCTAACACAGTGATAGAGTGGGCACAGGGTCTTACACAGTGATGGAGTGGGCACAGGCTCTAACACAGTGATAGAGTGGGCACAGGCTCTAACACAGTGATGGAGTGGGCACAGGCTCTAACACAGTGATGGAGTGGGCACAGGCTCTAACACAGTGATGGAGTGGGCACAGGGTCTAACACAGTGATGGAGTGGGCACAGGCTCTAACACAGTGATGGAGTGGGCACAGGGTCTAACACAGTGATGGAGTGGGCACAGAGTCTAACACAGTGATAGAGTGGGCACAGAGTCTAACACAGTGATAGAGTGGGCACAGGGTCTAACACAGTGATGGAGTGGGCACAGGCTCTAACACAGTGATAGAGTGGGCACAGAGTCTAACACAGTGATAGAGTGGGCACAGGGTCTAACACAGTGATGGAGTGGGCACAGGCTCTAACACAGTGATAGAGTGGGCACAGGGTCTAACACAGTGATGGAGTGGGCACAGGCACTAACACAGTGATAGAGTGGGCACAGGGTCTAACACAGTGATAGAGTGGGCACAGGGTCTAACACAGTGATAGAGTGGGCACAGGGTCTAACACAGTGATGGAGTGGGCACAGGCTCTAACACAGTGATAGAGTGGGCACAGGCTCTAACACAGTGATGGAGTGGGCACAGGGTCTAACACAGTGATAGAGTGGGCACAGGGTCTAACACAGTGATAGAGTGGGCACAGGCTCTAACACAGTGATGGAGTGGGCACAGGCTCTAACACAGTGATAGAGTGGGCACAGGCTCTAACACAGTGATAGAGTGGGCACAGGCTCTAACACAGTGATGGAGTGGGCACAGGGTCTAACACAGTGATAGAGTGGGCACAGGCTCTAACACAGTGATGGAGTGGGCACAGGCTCTAACACAGTGATAGAGTGGGCACAGGCTCTAACACAGTGATAGAGTGGGCACAGGCTCTAACACAGTGATAGAGTGGGCACAGGCTCTAACACAGTGATAGAGTGGGCACAGGCTCTAACACAGTGATAGAGTGGGCACAGGCTCTAACACAGTGATGGAGTGGGCACAGGCTCTAACACAGTGATGGAGTGGGCACAGGCTCTAACACAGTGATAGAGTGGGCACAGGCTCTAACACAGTGATAGAGTGGGCACAGGCTCTAACACAGTGATGGAGTGGGCACAGGGTCTAACACAGTGATGGAGTGGGCACAGAGTCTAACACAGTGATAGAGTGGGCACAGGCTCTAACACAGTGATGGAGTGGGCACGGGCTCTAACACAGTGATAGAGTGGGCACAGGCTCTAACACAGTGATAGAGTGGGCACAGGGTCTAACACAGTGATGGAGTGGGCACAGGCTCTAACACAGTGATAGAGTGGGCACAGGCTCTAACACAGTGATGGAGTGGGCACAGGCTCTAACACAGTGATAGAGTGGGCACAGGCTCTAACACAGTGATAGAGTGGGCACAGGCTCTAACACAGTGATGGAGTGGGCACAGGCTCTAACACAGTGATGGAGTGGGCACAGGCTCTAACACAGTGATAGAGTGGGCACAGGCTCTAACACAGTGATAGAGTGGGCACAGGCTCTAACACAGTGATGGAGTGGGCACAGGCTCTAACACAGTGATGGAGTGGGCACAGGCTCTAACACAGTGATGGAGTGGGCACAGGCTCTAACACAGTGATAGAGTGGGCACAGGCTCTAACAGTGATGGAGTGGGCACAGGGTCTAACACAGTGATGGAGTGGGCACAGGCTCTAACACAGTGATGGAGTGGGCACAGGCTCTAACACAGTGATAGAGTGGGCACAGGCTCTAACAGTGATGGAGTGGGCACAGGGTCTAACACAGTGATGGAGTGGGCACAGGCTCTAACACAGTGATGGAGTGGGCACAGGGTCTAACACAGTGATGGAGTGGGCACAGGCTCTAACACAGTGATGGAGTGGGCACAGGCTCTAACACAGTGATAGAGTGGGCACAGGCTCTAACACAGTGATAGAGTGGGCACAGGCTCTAACACAGTGATGGAGTGGGCACAGGGTCTAACACAGTGATGGAGTGGGCACAGGCTCTAACACAGTGATGGAGTGGGCACAGAGTCTAACACAGTGATAGAGTGGGCACAGGCTCTAACACAGTGATGGAGTGGGCACAGGCTCTAACACAGTGATGGAGTGGGCACAGGCTCTAACACAGTGATAGAGTGGGCACAGGCTCTAACACAGTGATGGAGTGGGCACAGGCTCTAACACAGTGATAGAGTGGGCACAGGGTCTAACACAGTGATGGAGTGGGCACAGGCTCTAACACAGTGATAGAGTGGGCACAGGCTCTAACACAGTGATAGAGTGGGCACAGGCTCTAACACAGTGATAGAGTGGGCACAGGCTCTAACACAGTGATGGAGTGGGCACAGGCTCTAACACAGTGATAGAGTGGGCGCAGGGTCTAACACAGTGATAGAGTGGGCACAGGGTCTAACACAGTGATGGAGTGGGCACGGGCTCTAACACAGTGATAGAGTGGGCACAGGCTCTAACACAGTGATAGAGTGGGCACAGGGTCTAACACAGTGATAGAGTGGGCACAGGGTCTAACACAGTGATGGAGTGGGCACGGGCTCTAACACAGTGATGGAGTGGGCACAGGTTCTAACACAGTGATGGAGTGGGCACAGGCTCTAACACAGTGATATAGTGGGCACAGGCTCTAACACAGTGATGGAGTGGGCACAGGCTCTAACACAGTGATAGAGTGGGCACAGAGTCTAACACAGTGATAGAGTGGGCACAGAGTCTAACACAGTGATAGAGTGGGCACAGGCTCTAACACAGTGATAGAGTGGGCACAGGGTCTTACACAGTGATGGAGTGGGCACAGGCTCTAACACAGTGATAGAGTGGGCACAGGCTCTAACACAGTGATGGAGTGGGCACAGGCTCTAACACAGTGATGGAGTGGGCACAGGCTCTAACACAGTGATGGAGTGGGCACAGGCTCTAACACAGTGATGGAGTGGGCACAGGCTCTAACACAGTGATGGAGTGGGCACAGGGTCTAACACAGTGATGGAGTGGGCACAGAGTCTAACACAGTGATAGAGTGGGCACAGAGTCTAACACAGTGATAGAGTGGGCACAGGGTCTAACACAGTGATGGAGTGGGCACAGGCTCTAACACAGTGATAGAGTGGGCACAGAGTCTAACACAGTGATAGAGTGGGCACAGGGTCTAACACAGTGATGGAGTGGGCACAGGCTCTAACACAGTGATAGAGTGGGCACAGAGTCTAACACAGTGATAGAGTGGGCACAGGGTCTAACACAGTGATGGAGTGGGCACAGGCTCTAACACAGTTATAGAGTGGGCACAGGGTCTAACACAGTGATAGAGTGGGCACAGGCTCTAACACAGTGATAGAGTGGGCACAGGCTCTAACACAGTGATAGAGTGGGCACAGGCTCTAACACAGTGATAGAGTGGGCACAGGCTCTAACACAGTGATGGAGTGGGCACAGGCTCTAACACAGTGATAGAGTGGGCACAGGGTCTAACACAGTGATGGAGTGGGCACAGGCTCTAACACAGTGATTGAGTGGGCACAGGCTCTAACACAGTGATAGAGTGGGCACAGGCTCTAACACAGTGATAGAGTGGGCACAGGCTCTAACACAGTGATGGAGTGGGCACAGGCTCTAACACAGTGATAGAGTGGGCACAGGGTCTAACACAGTGATAGAGTGGGCACAGGGTCTAACACAGTGATGGAGTGGGCACGGGCTCTAACACAGTGATAGAGTGGGCACAGGCTCTAACACAGTGATAGAGTGGGCACAGGGTCTAACACAGTGATAGAGTGGGCACAGGGTCTAACACAGTGATGGAGTGGGCACAGGCTCTAACACAGTGATAGAGTGGGCACAGGCTCTAACACAGTGATAGAGTGGGCACAGGCTCTAACACAGTGATGGAGTGGGCACAGGCTCTAACACAGTGATAGAGTGGGCACAGAGTCTAACACAGTGATAGAGTGGGCACAGGCTCTAACACAGTGATAGAGTGGGCACAGGGTCTTACACAGTGATGGAGTGGGCACAGGCTCTAACACAGTGATAGAGTGGGCACAGGGTCTAACACAGTGATGGAGTGGGCACAGGGTCTAACACAGTGATGGAGTGGGCACAGAGTCTAACACAGTGATAGAGTGGGCACAGAGTCTAACACAGTGATAGAGTGGGCACAGGGTCTAACACAGTGATGGAGTGGGCACAGGGTCTAACACAGTGATGGAGTGGGCACAGAGTCTAACACAGTGATAGAGTGGGCACAGAGTCTAACACAGTGATGGAGTGGGCACAGAGTCTAACACAGTGATAGAGTGGGCACAGAGTCTAACACAGTGATAGAGTGGGCACAGGGTCTAACACAGTGATGGAGTGGGCACAGGCTCTAACACAGTGATAGAGTGGGCACAGAGTCTAACACAGTGATAGAGTGGGCACAGGGTCTAACACAGTGATGGAGTGGGCACAGGCTCTAACACAGTGATAGAGTGGGCACAGAGTCTAACACAGTGATAGAGTGGGCACAGGGTCTAACACAGTGATGGAGTGGGCACAGGCTCTAACACAGTGATAGAGTGGGCACAGAGTCTAACACAGTGATAGAGTGGGCACAGGGTCTAACACAGTGATGGAGTGGGCAAAGGCTCTAACACAGTGATAGAGTGGGCACAGGGTCTAACACAGTGATGGAGTGGGCACAGGCTCTAACACAGTGATAGAGTGGGCACAGGCTCTAACACAGTGATGGAGTGGGCACAGGCTCTAACACAGTGATAGAGTGGGCACAGGCTCTAACACAGTGATAGAGTGGGCACAGGCTCTAACACAGTGATAGAGTGGGCACAGGCTCTCACACAGTGATGGGGTGGGCACAGGCTCTAACACAGTTATAGAGTGGGCACAGGCTCTAACACAGTTATAGAGTGGGCACAGGGTCTAACACAGTGATAGAGTGGGCACAGGCTCTAACACAGTGATAGAGTGGGCACAGGCTCTAACACAGTGATAGAGTGGGCACAGGGTCTAACACAGTGATGGAGTGGGCACAGGCTCTAACACAGTGATAGAGTGGGCACATGGTCTAACACAGTGATGGGGTGGGCACAGGCTCTAACACAGTTATAGAGTGGGCACAGGCTCTAACACAGTGATTATTTCCCCCAAGTATTGACAGACACAACAGCCCCTCCTCAAGACACAATGAAAGACTTTGAGGTGAATTCCCACAGGGGTTTGTCCCACTGATCAACAAGTGTCTCAGAAACCCTGGTATAAACTCTGTGACCAGACTGACTTTGAACAACAATATTCATCAGGGAGTCCCGGCAAATCGACTCTCCTTATCTCCAATTACTAATTCACAGAGTTGGGGAAATCTTGACTTTGTGCGATATTGAGAAACGGTAGATAGCAATTTGGCAGCTTGGTTTACATCTCTCCCGGGTCTCCCCACTAACGAGGGGTCAGTCTGACAGTGACAGGGTCTCACTATCGAGGGGTCAGTCTCACAGTGAGAGGGTCTCACTATCGAGGGGTCAGTCTGACAGTGAGAGGGTCTCACTATCGAGGGGTCAGTCTGACAGTGAGAGGGTCTCACTATCGAGGGGTCAGTCTGACAGTGAGAGGGTCTCACTATCGAGGGGTCAGTCTCACAGTGAGAGGGTCTCACTATCGAGGGGTCAGTCTGACAGTGAGAGGGTCTCACTATCGAGGGGTCAGTTGCACAGTGACCGGTCTCACTATCGAGGGGTCAGTCTCACAGTGAGAGGGTCTCACTATCGAGGGGTCAGTCTCACAGTGAGAGGGTCTCACTATCGAGGGGTCAGTCTGACAGTGAGAGGGGTCCCGATATTACCCGGGTGGCGGGTTGGCAGCGGGGGGGTGGGCAACTGGACGCATGAGTAACCCGCCCAGTAAAATGGTTCCGTTCCCCACGCAATCGCGAGTAAATTGAAGCCACTTACCGTGGCTTCCGGGTTTCCCGTTGTGACCGCGCACCTGCATCACAGGCTGTCAGCTGGAGGAGCCCTATTTAAAGGGGCAGTCCTCCAATGCTGCTCCTGGAGCAAACAACCAAAATTACACAATGGAGCAGCCCAGGGGCAAGGCTGCCCCCAGATTAACCGATGCCTCACTCCAGGCCCTACTGGATGGGGTGAGGAGGAGGAGGGATGTCTTCTACCTGGCGGACGGGAGGAAGTAGCCTGTCTCTGCCACCAAGAAGGCCTGGCTCGAGGTGGCAGAGGGGGTCACCAGCAGCAGCAACATCTCCCACACCTGGATCCAGTGCAGGAAGCGCTTCAATGACCTAACCAGGTCAGCCAAAGTGAGTAACTTACTCATTCTCCTACACTCCGTCTTCCACATCACCGCCCCCACCCCACAACTCATTCTGCACTGCCAACACTACTCCATCACATCACTCCTCACACCCACTCAAACCTCATCCTCAACTTACCTGCACTTCCTCACCCCCCCAGTACTCATCCCACCACTACCACTCAACCCAATCCTCATACAATCTCATGGCTCTGTCTCATACTCACCCTCTGATGCATCTCTTTCACCGTCAGCCTCACCCAAACCAATGCATTCAGCAGTTGGCTGCGTCACCATCCCTCACTCACGCCTCTCTACTTTCTCCCCTTATAGGAGAAGAGAGCCCAGGATGCACGGGAGAGGGCGAAGACCAGAGGGAAGCCGCAACATCAGGCCGTTCTCACAGACGCAGAGCAGGAGGCTCAGGAACTGAGCCGCACCCTCGAGTGCCTGTCTGTCAGGGATGCCGAGACTGCCACCCGACAAACGGCTGGTGACAGAACTTTAACATTCAGCACTCACAATAGCAATTGATGTTAACATGCCTCGCCATCTTCAGCACCTCAACATCTGTCATCATGCTTAATATTGCCTTCTGTTCTCTTACAGGTCCTTCAGCGACTGCTGTGATGGCGGAGGGCGATTCCTCAGAGGACCTGCCGGCCTCTGTGGGGGCACCGTCACATCTGAGCGAGCCATCCACCAGCGCAGATACACACACCTCGATGGGTCCCTGTCCTCACTTAGTTGGGGTCGCACATGGTGAGCACGAGCAGACACTAGTGGCAGGGGAGCCCTCTTCTCCAGGCTCTGCTCAGCTGGACACAGATGCTGAACCCTGGGGGCCGTCCTTTTAAAAGGAGAATGATCGAGGGGCAGCAGAACATTTGCGAGGTGCTGGAACAGGTGCCACGCTCACTCTCCACAATCACGCAGAGGATGGAGGAGTCCAACTCCTGCATGAGTGGAATGGTGGCACAGGTACAGGAGGGCATCTCTGAGATAGTGTCGCAGGGACGTGAGGGCATCTCTGAGACAGTGTCGCAGGGACGTGAGGGCATCTCTGAGATAGTGTCACAGGTAAGCGTGGGAATGTATGCGATGAAGGGAAGGTTAGCCTCCATCGAGCTTCAAGCACGGCTCACCAATGAGTCCATTGAGGCCCTGACAACGGCCCTTCGGACTCAGGGTGAGCAACATTCTGCCGCCTTAAACAGGCAGATACACTAGCACTGACCTTACAAGGCTTCACATATGTCCTCCAAACTGTCGTCCAGCAGAGTGGTAGGAGTGGTGTGGGCCTGGCCCAGGATAGGGATGATGGCAAAAGAGGATATGGAAGTGGGGAGGCCACTCAAAGTGCTCCCACGTCTCACCCATTGCCCCCCCTCTCAACCAGTACCCACAATGCTGCCTCCTCTCCAGGTGGCCGAGTCTGCCCCTGCACAGGTGCAGGTGGAGCAGTCTTTGGAGGGGCCCTCATGGGCACCGAAACCCAGAGGGCGAAGGCCCAAAGCATCTAATCAGTCAGGGCATGAACGAGAGCAACCTGCCACTACCTCTGCTGCAGCCACAGGGGAAGCACCATGTAGGAGTAGTCGGAAGCGAAAGGCAAAGGTTTTGTGAGCACAAAGGGGATGCACAAGGGTGTTTGACGGTTTGTCATGTTTTTTATTTATATTTGATTTTTGTTAATGGCACATTAAATATTATTATTGTCACCACTACTGTCACGTCTTGGCCATTCTTGATTGGCTTGTGTAATAAATCCCTTTCATGAGGTTCACCATGAACACCCACACTTGATGCCACCCATGGGGTCACCCTCCAGTGGGTGTGTGTGTAGTTGCACGATTATTTTGTGCAGGTGCCTGTGGTGCAGCACTGAGTTGTGGAGCTCCACGTGGCGGAGGTGGACATCGTGCCTGGCGAGGCCGGTGATGTTGCTCGTCCTCGGATGAAGTGATGAATGCGGCCATGGCGTCCCCCCCATCCTGACGCTGTGAGTTTGAGGGGGTCCGCAAAGTAGGTAAATGTGTTTGCACAGCAGAGTTTAGGGTATAAATTAATAATTTTGAGTGGAAAGACAAAGGTGTTACAGTCAAGACTTTGTCTGAAGTGACAGAGTGCCCTGCTGCAATAAATGAGGTTCCCCCCCCCCACCTGTCAAATAATCCTGTGCATCTCCCACTGGCTGCTGGCTGAAACACGTCTGCTCCAACAGGGAGTGTTTCCCACAGCACAGGAAACACGCTGAGGATCCTTCAAAATTACACCCCTGCCAAAATCTCCACTCAATGAGGTCTCTCAAGTACCTCAAGTATCTGAATAACTGTGTGAAGCAGCATCCCGCCGGCTTTAATTGCCAGTGGGAGTCCCGCACTCGGGAGCTGCGCGCAACCGAACGCATCACTGGGGAACCCGGAAGTCAACGGATTGGAGCCGGTTTCCAAACCCGCTCCGGGATTCCACCATTTTAGGAGCCCCTCGCCCCCAACGCACCCGCTCAGCCATCCGAAAATCGGCCCCTGGGTCTCACTATTGAGGGGTCAGTCTGACAGTGACAGGGTCTCACTATCGAGGGGTCAGTCACAGGAATACAGCAAATGCTATGGCCCCCAACAACATCCCAGCTGTAGTGCTGAAGACTTGTGCTCCAGAACTAGCTGCGCCTCTAGCCAAGCTGTCCCAGTACAGCTACAACACTGGCATCTAACCGACAATGTGGAAAATTGCCCAGGTATGTCCTGTCCACAAAAAGCAGGACAAATCCAATCCGGCCAATTACCGCCCCATCAGTCTACTCTCAATCATCAGTAAAGTGATGGAAGGTGTCGTCGACAGTGCTATCAAGTGGCACTTACTCACCAATAACCTGCTCACCGATGCTCAGTTTGGGTTCCGCCAGGACCACTCAGCTCCAGACCTCATTACAGCCTTGGTCCAAACATGGACAAAAGAGCTGAATTCCAGAGGTGAGGTGAGAGTGACTGCCCTTGACATCAAGGCAGCATTTGACCGAGTGTGGCACCAAGGAGCCCGAGTAAAATTGAATTCAATGGGAATCAGGGGGAAAACTCTCCAGTGGCTGGAGTCATACCTAGCACAAAGGAAGATGGTAGTGGTTGTTGGAGGCCAATCATCTCAGCCCCAGGACATTGCTGCAGGAGTTCCTCAGGGCAGTGTCCTAGGCCCAACCATCTTCAGCTGCTTCATCAATGACCTTCCCTCCATCATAAAGTCAGAAATGGGGATGTTCGCTGATGATTGCACAGTGTTCAGTTCCATTTGCAACCCCTCAGATAATGAAGCAGTCCGTGCCCGCATGCAGCAAGACCTGGACAACATCCAGACTTGGGCTGATAAATGGCAAGTAACATTCGCGCCAGATAAGTGCCAGGCAATGACCATCTCCAACAAGAGAGAGTCTAACCATCTCCCCTCGACATTCAACAGCATTACCATCGCCGAATCCCCCACCATCAACATCCTGGGGGTCACCATTGACCAGACACTTAACTGGACCAGCCATATAAATACTGTGGCGAGTGACTCACCTCCTGACTCCCCAAAGCCTTTTCACCATCTACAAGGCACAAGTCAGGAGTGTGATGGAATATTCTCCACTTGCCTGGATGAGTGCAGCTCCAACAACACTCAAGAAGCTCGACAGCATCCAGGACAAAGCAGCCCGCTTGATTGGCACCCCATCCACCACCCTAAACATTCACTCCCTTCACCACCGGCGCACAGTGGCTGCAGTGTGTACCATCCACAGGATGCACTGCAGCAACTCGCCAAGGCTTCTTCGACAGCACCTCCCAAATCCGCGACCTCTACCACCTAGAAGGACAAGGGCAGCAGGCACATGGGAACACCACCTGCACGTTCCCCTCCAAGTCACACACCATCCCGACTTGGAAATATATCGCCGTTCCTTCATTGTCACTGGGTCAAAATCCTGGAATTCCCTCCCTAACAGCACTGTGGGAGAACCGTCACCACACGGACTGCAGCGGTTCAAGAAGGCGGCTCACCACCACCTTCTCAAGGGCAATTAGGGATGGGCAATAAATGCCGGCCTCGCCAGCGACGCCCACATCCCATGAACAAATAATAAAAAAAGTCTCACAGTGCGAGGGTCTCACTATCGAGGGGTCAGTCTGACAGTGAGAGGGTCTCACTATCGAGGGGTCAGTGTGACAGTGACAGGGTCTCACTATCGAGGGGTCAGTCTCACAGTGAGAGGGTCTCACTATCGAGGGGTCAGTCTGACAGTGACAGGGTCTCACTATCGAGGGGTCAGTCTCACAGTGAGAGGGTCTCACTATCGAGGGGTCAGTCTGACAGTGACAGGGTCTCACTATCGAGGGGTCAGTCAGTCTCCCTGATGGTTCCCCACAGCCGGAGGTCAGTGAGTTTCTGACAGATTGTACAATGCTATCTTACAGAATTTCCAGTGTAATGAGGCCCTATTCGAGGCAGTCGAACAGCAGGACTTTGACGCTGTACAGCTGTTGCTCCGACAGTACAGTTTGGACGAGCTGGATCTAAACACTCCCAACAGTGAGGGACTGATGCCGCTGGATATCGCCGTCATGACCAATAATGTTCCAGTCGCTCGGACACTCCTGAGGGCCGGGGCGAAGGAGAGTCCTCACTGTGAGTCACCTCCTTTCAGTCTTTGTCTTGCTGGTTGGACCAGGTTGAGTTCTGGACGCCTCGTATTATGGGCGATACAGAGACTATGGAATGGGTTCAGGGGAGGGCCACAGGGATAATTCCCAGCTCGAAACACCTTCGTTACTCAACCGTGATTCCTAAAGCTGCTGCGACTCACTTTAGAGATAATAATAATCGTTATAGGATCAGATTGTGTTCCCACTGACACATTATTACTAATTTAATAGATCGGGGAAGATCCGGGTCCACGCATATAAATTAGGGAATCTTACAACACCAGGTTATAGTCCAACAAATTTATTTTAAAATCACAAGCTTTCGGAGATTATCTCCTTCGTCAGATGATTGAATGAAAAGGTTCTCAAATCGCATATCTTATACGATGTTGGGACAGCATCACACCAATCAAAAGGTGTCGTTGTTATTCAAACAGGCCAGTCACGGAGAACAGAACGTCCCAGTACACTCGATATACATTGTGTCTATTACACAGGCAGGCAGAAAGAAACTTAAAATGGCAGAGAGAGAGAGAGAATTTTAAAAAACATATAAATTTTTTCCCCCTTTTTGCTGGTGGGGTTACGTGTAGCGTGACATGAACCCAAGATCCCGGTTGAGGCCGTCCTCATGGGTGCGGAACTTGGCTATCAATTTCTGCTCGACGATTTTGCGTTGTCGTGTGTCTCGAAGGTCGCCTTGGAGAACACTTACCCGACAACGCTTACCCGACAACGCAAAATCGTCGAGCAGAAGTTGATAGCCAAGTTCCGCACCCATGAGGACGGCCTCAACCGGGATCTTGGGTTCATGTCACACTACACGTTACCCCACCAGCAAAAAGGGGGAAAAAATTTATATGTTTTTTAAAATTCTCTCTCTCTCTCTGCCATTTTGAGTTTCTTTCTGCCTGTCTGTGTAATAGACACAATGTATATCGAGTGTACTGGGACGTTCTGTTCTCCGTGACTGGCCTGTTTGAATAACAACGACACCTTTTGATTGGTGTGATGCTGTCCCAACATCGTATAAGATATGCGATTTGAGAACCTTTTCATTCAATCATCTGACGAAGGAGATAATCTCCGAAAGCTTGTGATTTTAAAATAAATTTGTTGGACTATAACCTGGTGTTGTAAGATTCCTTACATTTGTCCACCCCAGTCCATCACCGGCATCTCCACATTATAAATTAGGGGGGGGGGGGTTGGTTCGATGTTCGGGGGGGGTTGGTTCGATGTTCGGGGGGGGGGGGTTCGATGTTCGGGGGGGGGGGTTCGATGTTCGGGGGGGGGGGGTTCGATGTTCGGGGGGGGGGGTTCGATGTTCGGGGGGGGGGGGTTCGATGTTCGGGGGGGGGGGGTTCGATGTTCGGGGGGGGGGGTTCGATGTTCGGGGGGGGGGTTCGATGTTCGGGGGGGGGGGGTTCGATGTTCGGGGGGGGGGGTTCGATGTTCGGGGGGGGGGGTTCGATGTTCGGGGGGGGGGGGGTTCGATGTTCGGGGGGGGGGGGTTCGATGTTCGGGGGGGGGGGTTCGATGTTCGGGGGGGGGGGTTCGATGTTCGGGGGGGGGGGTTCGATGTTCGGGGGGGGGGGGGTTCGATGTTCGGGGGGGGGGTTGGTTCGATGTTCAGGGGGGGGGGGTTCGATGTTCGGGGGGGGGGGGGTTCGATGTTCGGGGGGGGGGGTTCGATGTTCGGGGGGGGGGGGTTCGATGTTCGGGGGGGGGGTTCGATGTTCGGGGGGGGGGGGGTTCGATGTTCGGGGGGGGGGGGGGTTCGATGTTCGGGGGGGGGGGTTCGATGTTCGGGGGGGGGGTTCGATGTTCGGGGGGGGGGTTCGATGTTCGGGGGGGGGGGGTTCGATGTTCGGGGGGGGGGGTTCGATGTTCGGGGGGGGGGGGTTCGATGTTCGGGGGGGGGGGTTCGATGTTCGGGGGGGGGGGTTCGATGTTTGGGGGGGGGGGTTCGATGTTCGGGGGGGGGGGGGTTCGATGTTCGGGGGGGGGGGTTCGATGTTCGGGGGGGGGGTTCGATGTTCGGGGGGGGGGGTTGGTTCGATGTTCGGGGGGGGGGGTTGGTTCGATGTTCGGGGGGGGGGGGTTCGATGTTCGGGGGGGGGGGTTCGATGTTCGGGGGGGGGGGTTCGATGTTCGGGGGGGGGGGTTCAATGTTCGGGGGGGGGGGTTCGATGTTCGGGGGGGGGGGTTCGATGTTCGGGGGGGGGGGTTCAATGTTCGGGGGGGGGGTTCGATGTTCGGGGGGGGGGGTTCAATGTTCGGGGGGGGGGGGGGTTCGATGTTCGGGGGGGGGGGGTTCAATGTTCGGGGGGGGGGGGGTTCGATGTTCGGGGGGGGGGGTTCGATGTTCGGGGGTCCCACTTTTCCCAGACTATACTGGAGTTTTGGAACAAGTTGTCAGCCTGTGCACTGAGTGCTGACTCTCTGCAAACCTTCAAACTGGGCCAGTTTCTGGGGCGGAGATCACATCTCATAAAAAGGGAGGTGAAACACCAGGTAAAATAAACATGGTTAATGTGGTCTCCTGGACTGGACCTGGGCTTTATTAATAGAGGCACAGAGTGCAAAAGCAAGGAAGTTATGATAAATCTTGATAAACACTGGTTCGGTCTCAGCTGGAGTATTGTGTTCAATTCTGGGCATCACACTTTAGGAAGGATGTCAAGGCCTTAGAGAGGGTGCAGAGGAGATTTACCAGAATGGTTCCAGGGATGAGGGACTTCAGTTATTTGGAGAGACTGGAGAAGCTGGGATTGTTCTCCTTTAGAGTAGAGATGGTTAAGGGGAGATTTGATCGAGGTGTTCAAAATCATGAAGGGTTTTGAGAGAGTAAATAAGGAGAAACTGTTTCCAGTGGCGGAGGGTCGGTGACCAGAGGACACAGATTTAAGGTGATCGGCAAAAGATCCAGAGGGGAGATGAGGAGAATTTTTTTACACAGTGAGTTGTTCTGATCTGGAATGCGCTGCCTCAAAGGGCGGTGGAAGCAGATTCAATAATAACTTTCAAAAGGGGAATGAGCAGGGGAGTGGGAGTAATTGAATTGCTCTTTCAAAGAGCCGGCACAGGCACGATGGGCTGAATGGCCTCCTCCTGTGCTGTAGGATTCAATGATCCTATCCTATCACACTTCCCAATGTTAATGGGGTCTATTTCACACACTGGGGTCGGGTTTGACTTTTGGTCGGCCGCCCGTTCTGGGGGTGAAGAGGCCCCGCTGTGATTTTGAAACCCCGACTCATTTAAACCTGGCAGGCGAGCGCTGGGGAGCCAAACGGGCAACTCGCCGGATAGAGACCGCAAGATTGGGCCAGGGCGACCGGGGGTGTCGCGATCCGGGGGCGGGGGGGTCACGATTACAGGGGGGGGGTCACGATCATGGGAGGGTCACAATCAGGGGGTCACGATCATTGGAGGGTCACAATCAGGGGGTCACGATCACAGTGGGGTCACAATCAGGGAGGTCGTGATTACAGGGGGCGGGGTCGTGATCAGGGGAGGGGCTTGGGGCAGCAGCTCAGTTTATTTTCTGGGCCACTCATGTTCCTCCGGGGCCCACGAGGATAGGAACACAGGAACATAGGAACAGGAGTAGGCCATTCAGCCCCTCGTGCCTGCTCCGCCATTTGATAAGATCATGGCTGATCTGTGATCTATCTCCATATACCTGCCTTTGGCCCATATCCCTTAATACCTTTGGTTGCCAAAAAGCTATCTATCTCTCATTTAAATTTAGCAATTGAGCGAGTATCAATTGCCGTTTGCGGAAGAGAGTTCCAAACTTCTACCACCCTTTGTGTGTAGAAATGTTTTCTAATCTCACTCCTGAAAGGTCTGGCTCTAATTTTTAGACTGTGCCCCCTACTCCTAGAATCCCCAACCAGCGGAAATAGTTTCTCTCTATCCACCCTATCTGTTCCCCTTAATATCTTATAAACTTCGATCAGATCACCCCTTAACCTTCTAAACTCCAGAGAATACAACCCCAATTTATGTAATCTCTCCTCGTAACTTAACCCTTGAAGTCCGGGTATCATTCTAGTAAACCTACACTGCACTCCCTCCAAGGCCAATACGTCCTTCCGAAGGTGCGGTGCCCAGAACTGCTCACAGTACTCCAGGTGCGGTCTAACCAGGGTTTTGTATAGCTGCAGCATAACTTCTGCCCCCTTGTACTCCAGTCCTCTAGATATAAAGGCCAGCATTCCATTAACCTTCTTGATTATTTTCTGCACCTGTTCATGACATTTCAATGATCGATGTACCTGAACCCCTAGGTCCCTTTGGACATCCACTGTTTTTGATTTTTTACCATTTGGAAAGTACCCTGTTTTATCCTTTTTTGATCCAAAGTGGATGACCTCACATTTGCCTACATTGAATTCCATTTGCCACAGTTTTGCCCATTCACCTAATCTATCAATATCCCTTTGTAATTTTATGTTTTCATCTACACAGCTTACAATGTCACCAATCTTTGTGTCATTGGAAAACTTAGATATGAGACTTTCTTTGCCTTCATCTAAGTCGTTAATAAATATTTTGAATAATTGAGGCCCCAAGACAGATCCCTGCAGGACTCCACTAGTCACATCCTGCCAATGTGAGCACCTACCCATTATCCCTACTCTCTGTCGCCTTTCGCTCAGCCAACTTCCTAACCAAGTCCGTACTTTTCCCTCGATTCCATGGGCTTCTATCTTAGCTAACAGTCTCTTATGTGGGACTTTATCAAATGCCTTCTGGAAGTCCATATAAATAACATCCATTGACATTCCCCTGTCCACTACTTTAGTCACCTCTTCAAAAAATTCAATCAGGTTTGTCAGGCACGACCTACCTTTCACAAATCCATGCTGGCTCTCTCTGATTAACTGAAAATTCTCGAGGTGTTCAGTCACCTTATCCTTAATTATAGACTCCAGCATTTTCCCCACAACAGATGTTAGGCTAACTGGTCTATAATTCCCTGGTTTCCCTCTCTCTCCTTTCTTAAAAAGCAGAGTGACATGTACAATTTTCCAATCTAGAGGGACAGTTCCTGAATCTAGAGAACTTTGAAAGATTATAGTTAGGGCATCTGCAATGTGCTCACCTACTTCCTTTAAAACCCTGGGATGGAAACCATCTGGTCCTGGGGATTTGTCACTCTTTAGTGCTATTATTTTCTTCATTACTGTTGTTTTACTTATGTTAATTTTATCGAGTCCCTGTCCCAGATTCAGTATTAGTTTTCTTGGGATTTCCGGCATGCTATCCTCTTTTTCTACTGTAAATACTGACGCAAAGTAATTGTTCAACATGTCCGCCATTTCCCCATTGTCAATGACAATATCCCCACTTTCAGTTTTTAAGGGGCCAACACTGCTCCTGAACACCCTCTTTTTCCTAATATAACTATAAAAGTTCTTCGTATTGGTTTTGATATCCCTTGCAAGTTTCTTTTCATACTCTCTTTTTGTAGCTCTTACTATCTGTTTTGTGACCCTTTGTTGATCTTTGTATCTTTCCCATTCGCCAGGATCTGTGCCATTTTTTGCCTTTTTGTATGCCCTTTCCTTATGTCTTATACTGTCCCTTACCTCTTTAGTTGTCCATGGCTGGTTTTTTTGGTAAGTAGAGTTCTTGCCCCTCAGGGGTATAAACCGATTCTGTATCACGCTAAATGTTTCTTTAAAGATTTCCCACTGATCATTCGTCGTTTTACCAGGGATAATTAGACCCTTCCCTCTGGCCGGGGCCTCTCGGGTTCCACTGTCCGTGGGACAGGTCAGAGTGAGCTCGGGCCAGGCACCAACCAGTCCCGGACTAAGATGGTGATTGGGGTCCTATTTAGGTCACAGGACTCCCGTTCCCATGTTAAAAGGGGCCCATCGCCTGGAACAAGCAGAGGTTTGGACAGCTGGCGGGAGAGGCTCCTTTAATAATGGAGCCGGGGTTAATGGGGTTAATGGGGTGGGGGGGGGGGGGTGAGGCCACTGACCCCATTCTGAGGCCATAACCCCCCGCCCACCCCGTTAACCCGAGGCGGAGGGGGGGGGAAATCGACCCCTCCTGAACTAATGTCACTTTGTTTGTTTTATTGCCAGTTGTTAGTCTGGAGACCAGAGCAATGCACCTGACTAACCTGATAGAGGAGGCACAGGACCGGGTGAAAGAACTCTCCTCCCAGCCGCTCAGTGACGCACTCAAACAGGACAGCACGGAGCAGGAGAAACAACAGGCGGACTGGGAGTGGAGGTACAGACTGTACAAGCGGATGAAAACAGGGTTTGAACACACAAGTAAGAGTCTGCACAACAAGGAGATCAGAACAAGAACACCATTACCGCAGACCCCCAGAGAGAATAGATCCAACAGTCACCGCAACCTGGGATCTAATCGAGGGGTTCGGGGGGTTTATATATAGAATAACAGATACCCGGGAGTGAGTTACAGACTGGAATCTAATCGAGGGGTTCGGGGGGTTTATATATAGAATAACAGATACCCAGGAGTGAGTTACAGACTGGAATCTAATCGAGGGGTTCGGGGGGTTTATATATAGAATAACAGATACCCAGGAGTGAGTTACAGACTGGAATCTAATCGAGGGGTTCGGGGGGTTTATATATAGAATAACAGATACCCAGGAGTGAGTTACAGACTGGAATCTAATCGAGGGGTTCGGGGGGTTTATATATAGAATAACAGATACCCGGGAGTGAGTTACAGGCTGGAATCTAATCGAGGGATTCGGGGGGTTTATATATAGAATAACAGATACCCGGGAGTGAGTTACAGGCTGGAATCTAATCGAGGGGCTCGGGGGGTTTATATATAGAATAACAGATACCCGGGAGTGAGTTACAGACTGGAATCTAATCGAGGGGTTCAGGGGGTTTATATATAGAATAACAGATACCCGGGAGTGAGTTACAGACTGGAATCTAATCGAGGGGTTCGGGGGGTTTATATATAGAATAACAGATACCCCGGAGTGAGTTACAGGCTGGAATCTAATCGAGGGGCTCGGGGGGTTTATATATAGAATAACAGATACCCGGGAGTGAGTTACAGGCTGGAATCTAATCGAGGGGTTCGGGGGGGTTTATATATAGAATAACAGATACCCGGGAGTGAGTTACAGACTGGAATCTAATCGAGGGGTTCGGGGGGTTTATATATAGAATAACAGATACCCGGGAGTGAGTTACAGGCTGGAATCTAATCGAGGGATTCGGGGGGTTTATATATAGAATAACAGATACCCAGGAGTGAGTTACAGGCTGGAATCTAATCGAGGGGTTCAGGGGTTTATATATAGAATAACAGATACCCGGGAGTGAGTTACAGGCTGGAATCTAATCGAGGGGTTCAGGGGTTTATATATAGAATAACAGATACCCGGGAGTGAGTTACAGGCTGGAATCTAATCGAGGGGTTCAGGGGTTTATATATAGAATAACAGATACCCGGGAGTGAGTTACAGACTGGAATCTAATCGAGGGGTTCGGGGGGTTTATATATAGAATAACAGATACCCGGGAGTGAGTTACAGGCTGGAATCTAATCGAGGGGTTCAGGGGTTTATATATAGAATAACAGATACCCGGGAGTGAGTTACAGACTGGAATCTAATCGAGGGGTTCGGGGGGTTTATATATAGAATAACAGATACCCGGGAGTGAGTTACAGGCTGGAATCTAATCGAGGGGTTCGGGGGGTTTATATATAGAATAACAGATACCCGGGAGTGAGTTACAGGCTGGAATCTAATCGAGGGGTTCGACTGGGGCGGGTGGGGGCGGGGGTTTTTGATACTGAATCTTGGATTGTGCTACCCGTTGTCTCTTTGTTTTATTACAGGAGTCCCGGAAGCTCCCACCAACGTCTCCCTCTCTGTGACAAGCAATATTTCTCTCACCGTCACCTTTCAGGAACCCCTGAGTGTTAACTCTGCCGTGGTCACCAGATACAAAGGTATTTCCCTCTTCCCCCCTCCCCATCTCTCCCAAAGGCACTAATACCCTGCTCGGGTACAGGGTCCCGGATTGCCAGGCAGGTGCTGCTCGCTCTCCCCGGCTGCCGGTGACCGTAGACGGTGAGAGGAGACGGTGAGAGGAGACGGTGAGAGGAGACGGTGAGAGGAGACGGTGAGTGGAGACGGTGAGTGGAGACGGTGAGAGGAGACGGTGAGTGGAGACGGTGAGTGGAGACGGTGAGAGGAGACGGTGAGTGGAGACGGTGAGAGGAGACGGTGAGTGGAGACGGTGAGTGGAGACGGTGAGTGGAGACGGTGAGAGGTGAGTGGAGAAGGTGAGAGGAGACGGTGAGTGGAGACGGTGAGAGGAGACGGTGAGAGGAGACGGTGAGTGGAGACGGTGAGTGGAGACGGTGAGAGGAGACGGTGAGTGGAGACGGTGAGAGGAGACGGTGAGAGGAGACGGTGAGCGGAGACGGTGAGCGGAGACGGTGAGAGGAGACGGTGAGCGGAGACGGTGAGTGGAGACGGTGAGTGGAGACGGTGAGAGGAGACGGTGAGAGGAGACGGTGAGCGGAGACGGTGAGAGGAGACGGTGAGTGGAGACGGTGAGTGGAGACGGTGAGCGGAGACGGTGAGAGGAGACGGTGAGAGGAGACGGTGAGTGGAGACGGTGAGAGGAGACGGTGAGAGGAGACGGTGAGCGGAGACGGTGAGCGGAGACGGTGAGAGGAGACGGTGAGTGGAGACGGTGAGAGGAGACGGTGAGAGGAGACGGTGAGCGGAGACGGTGAGCGGAGACGGTGAGTGGAGACGGTGAGAGGAGACGGTGAGAGGAGACGGTGAGCGGAGACGGTGAGTGGAGACGGTGAGAGGAGACGGTGAGTGGAGACGGTGAGAGGAGACGGTGAGTGGAGACGGTGAGAGGAGACGGTGAGCGGAGACGGTGAGAGGAGACGGTGAGCGGAGACGGTGAGAGGAGACGGTGAGAGGAGACGGTGAGAGGAGACGGTGAGCGGAGACGGTGAGAGGAGACGGTGAGTGGAGACGGTGAGAGGAGACGGTGAGTGGAGACGGTGAGAGGAGACGGTGAGCGGAGACGGTGAGTGGAGACGGTGAGTGGAGACGGTGAGAGGAGACGGTGAGTGGAGACGGTGAGAGGAGACGGTGAGCGGTGAGTGGAGACGGTGAGCGGAGACGGTGAGCGGAGACGGTGAGCGGAGACGGTGAGCGGAGACGGTGAGCGGAGACGCTTAGGCCAGTTTTCTCTGTCAGTTTCAGTTGCTTTTGGGTGATTTCAGGTCGGGGGGAGTGCACAATGGGGCGGGGAACATGTCGAGTCACCAGTCCTCCTGGATTGTCCCGGAGTCTCCCGGAATTAAAGATTAATCTCCCGGACACATCTGCGAACAAACCAGCAGAAAAATCATCAGACATTTTCTGTTCTTACATCCCTCAGTCTGGACTCACAACAAACAGTCGGAGCACAGCGGTCGCAGGAGCCAGTTGGCCCTGACACACGCACACTCGTCTGAAACCACGCGATGGATAGACTGCTTTCCAGAGAGCAGAGGATTGTGGTATTGGAGCCGCCATTACTGATTGGCGGCAGTAAGGATTGGCGTGTCGGGCGCACAATGGCGGGAACGTGGGGGCGGGCGGGGCAGTCGGTCATGTGATGAAAGCTCCCAGCGTTGGCGACTCTGGGATGATGTAATGCTGGTACCCCAACCCGTACAGGCGCCCATGGAGATTTTGAAGCGACTGCCAGAACAGGCAGGTGGATTTAACATTAAATTCGAAGCGTGTGATGGAATCGAAAGTCAGATTTCCCGACGTTCGTTCCTCTGTCCCATCGCCCGTGGAAGAGGTGCCACACGACAGGTAGAAGTGGTTTGAGATGGTCACAGAGACGACTCTGCCTTGTTAGAACATTGAGCAGGAGTCATAGAATCATAGAGCACAGAAGGAGTCCTCTGGTCACCGACCCTCCGCCACTGGAAACAGTTTCTCCTTATTTACTCTCTCAAAACCCTTCATGATTTTGAACACCTCGATTAAATCTCCCCTTAACCATCTCTACTCTAAAGGAGAACAATCCCAGCTTCTCCAGTCTCTCCACATAACTGAAGTCCCTCATCCCTGGGACCATTCTGGTAAATCTCCCCTGCACCCTCTCCAAGGCCTTGACATCCTTCCTAAAGTGTGGTGCCCAGAATTGAACACAATACTCCAGCTGAGGCCTAACCAGTGTTTATAAATGTTTATCATAACTTCCTTGCTTTTGCACTCTATGCCTCTATTTATAAAGCCCAGGATCCCATTTTCTTTTTTAACAGCCTTCTCAACTTGTCCTGCCACCTTCAAAGATTTGTGTATGTGCACCCCCAGGTCTCTCTGTTCCTGCGCTCCCTTTAAAATTGTATCATTTCGTTCATATTGCCTCTCCTCATTCTTCTGCCAAAATTAATCACTTCAAACTCCTCTGCATTAAATTTCAGCTGCCGTGTGTCTGCCCATTTCACCAGTCTGTCTCTGTCCTCCTGAAGTCTGTTACATTGTTTACTACATGCCCGAGTTTCGTGTCATCTGCAAACTTTGAAATTATACCCTCGATATCCAAGTCCAGGTCATCAATGTATATCAAAAAGAGCAAGTAAGGATGAAATGCCTTCGGAGAGGTACGAGAGGCAGTGAGTGGCTGTCGGGGAAAGGGACAGGTAACTCAGGGGTCGAGGACACAGAGCGATGTCATCACAAAATGCTCAATTTGTGTTAAAACCACAATATTTTTAAAATGTTATTGGCTGTGTCTTTGAAAGAATTATAAATCTCTTTTATAATGTTGTCCTAGTGGAGTGGAGCAGTTCAACAGATTTCTCAACACAGTGTGGAGAGATCATCGTGGAGGATCTCAGCTCGCTGAGATGTACAATCCCAGGACTGATTACGGTAAATACAGTCACTGGACTCGTCTCAAACTCTCACACTGACCCAGCAAAGCAGTCTGGTGATAGAGGGGACGGAGGAGGGGCTGTGGGAGGGAGTGTACGATGGGGGAGTGTACGATGGGGGTACGATGTGGGAGTGTACGATGGGGGAATGTACGATGGGGGAGTGTACGATGAGGGAGGGAGTGTACGATGGGGGAGTGTACGATGAGGGTACGATGTGGGAGTGTACGATGGGGGAATGTACGATGGGGGAGTTTACGATGAGGGAGGGAGTGTACGATGGGGGAGTGTACGATGAGGGTACGATGTGGGAGTGTACGATGAGGGTATGATGTGGGAGTGTACGATGGGGGAATGTACGATGGGGGAGTTTACGATGAGGGAGGGAGTGTACGATGGGGGAGTGTACGATGAGGGTACGATGTGGGAGTGTACGATGGGGGAATGTACGATGGGGGAGTGTACGATGGGGGAGTTTACGATGGGGGAGTGTACGATGGGGGAATGTACGATGGGGGAGTTTACGATGGGGGAGTTTACGATGGGGGAGTGTACGATGGGGGAGTGTACGATGGGGGAGTTTACGATGTGGGGGGAGTTTACGATGGGGGAGTGTACGATGTGGGGGGAGTTTACGATGGGGGAGTGTACGATGTGGGGGGAGTTTACGATGTGGGGGGAGTTTACGATGGGGGAGTGTACGATGTGGGGGGAGTTTACGATGGGGGAGTGTACGATGGGGGGAGTGTACGATGGGGGAGTGTACGATGGGGGAGTTTACGATGGGGGAGTGTACGATGGGGGGAGTGTACGATGGGGGAGTGTACGATGGGGGAGTTTACGATGTGGGGGGAGTTTACGATGGGGGAGTGTACGATGGGGGGAGTGTACGATGGGGGAGTGTACAATGGGGGAGTTTACGATGTGGGGGGAGTTTACGATGGGGGAGTGTACGATGTGGGGGGAGTTTACGATGGGGGAGTGTACGATGGGGGGAGTGTACGATGGGGGAGTGTACGATGGGGGAGTTTACGATGTGGGGGGAGTGTACGATGGGGGAGTGTACGATGGGGGGAGTGTACGATGGGGGAGTGTACGATGGGGGAGTTTACGATGTGGGGGGAGTTTACGATGGGGGAGTGTACGATGTGGGGGGAGTTTACGATGGGGGAGTGTACGATGTGGGGGGAGTTTACGATGTGGGGGGAGTGTACGATGGGGGAGTGTACGATGGGGGGAGTGTACGATGGGGGAGTGTACGATGGGGGAGTTTACGATGGGGGAGTTTACGATGTGGGGGGAGTGTTAGATGGGGGAGTGTACGATGTGGGGGGAGTTTACGATGTGGGGGGAGTGTACGATGGGGGAGTGTACGATGTGGGGGGAGTTTACGATGTGGGGGGAGTGTACGATGGGGGGGAGTTTACGATGGGGGGAGTTTACGATGTGGGGGGAGTTTACGATGGGGGAGTGTACGATGGGGGAGTGTACGATGGGGGAGTGTACGATGGGGGAGTTTACGATGTGGGGGGAGTTTACGATGGGGGAGTGTACGATGTGGGGGGAGTTTACGATGGGGGAGTGTACGATGTGGGGGGAGTTTACGATGTGGGGGGAGTTTACGATGGGGGAGTGTACGATGTGGGGGGAGTTTACGATGGGGGAGTGTACGATGGGGGGAGTGTACGATGGGGGAGTGTACGATGGGGGAGTTTACGATGGGGGAGTGTACGATGGGGGGAGTGTACGATGGGGGAGTGTACGATGGGGGAGTTTACGATGTGGGGGGAGTTTACGATGGGGGAGTGTACGATGGGGGGAGTGTACGATGGGGGAGTGTACAATGGGGGAGTTTACGATGTGGGGGGAGTTTACGATGGGGGAGTGTACGATGTGGGGGGAGTTTACGATGGGGGAGTGTACGATGGGGGGAGTGTACGATGGGGGAGTGTACGATGGGGGAGTTTACGATGTGGGGGGAGTGTACGATGGGGGAGTGTACGATGGGGGGAGTGTACGATGGGGGAGTGTACGATGGGGGAGTTTACGATGTGGGGGGAGTTTACGATGGGGGAGTGTACGATGTGGGGGGAGTTTACGATGGGGGAGTGTACGATGTGGGGGGAGTTTACGATGTGGGGGGAGTGTACGATGGGGGAGTGTACGATGGGGGGAGTGTACGATGGGGGAGTGTACGATGGGGGAGTTTACGATGGGGGAGTTTACGATGTGGGGGGAGTGTTAGATGGGGGAGTGTACGATGTGGGGGGAGTTTACGATGTGGGGGGAGTGTACGATGGGGGAGTGTACGATGTGGGGGGAGTTTACGATGTGGGGGGAGTGTACGATGGGGGGGAGTTTACGATGGGGGGAGTTTACGATGTGGGGGGAGTTTACGATGGGGGAGTGTACGATGGGGGGGAGTTTATGATGGGGGGAGTGTACGATGTGGGGGGAGTTTACGATGGGGGAGTGTACGATGGGGGAGTTTACGATGTGGGGGGAGTGTACGATGTGGGAGTGTACGATAGGGGAGTTTACAATGTGGGAGTGTACGATGGGGGAGTTTACGATGTGGGGGGAGTGTACGATGTGGGAGTGTACGATGTGGGAGTGTACGATGGGGGAGTTTACGATGGGGGAGTTTACGATGTGGGAGTGTACGATGGGGGGGAGTTTACGATGGGGGGAGTGTACGATGGGGGGAGTGTACGATGTGGGGGGAGTTTACGATGTGGGGGGAGTTTACGATGTGGGGGGAGTTTACGATGGGGGAGTGTACGATGGGGGGAGTGTACGATGGGGGAGTTTACGATGTGGGGGGAGTGTACGATGTGGGAGTGTACGATGGGGGAGTTTACGATGTGGGAGTGTACGATGGGGGAGTGTACGATCGGCTTTAACATTTTAATCAAATCTTTTTCCTCTCACTCCAGGGTCGCGGTTACTCTGTCCGAGTGTCAGCAGCTAATATGAAGGGCTGGGGGCCTCCCCAGGCTGCCTCTCCGGGATTCGCGATCCCATCCAGTAAGTAAATGATCACTGAAGAAAACAACATATTTTATTCTGATTTTCTGAAAAATAAATCCTTCACACCATTGAAAATATTTGCTCCACATTTGGAAACCGTGCTCCAAATATTTACAAGCCGTTCTACGGAAGATCCTTAATTAGCAACAATTTAATTATCCCGAATTGCTCCCCTCTCTGTTTAATCAAACATTGGCCCCTGTGATGTGTGAGGATTGGTTGTCGTGTGATCTGATTATATTATCACCATCGTTTGTGTTTATGATACAAATAATTCAAACTCTCCAAATCTCAGCCAAACTCAAAATAAAACCAGAAAATGCTGCAATTATACAAGATCAGAGGGAGAAAGGCATGTGGTGGGGCCGCACAGGACTGTGCTCGAAGGCCTTGTCTGTGGGGAACCTGCAAACTCCTCTTTATTTACCTACAGTTGTTTCTTTGTGTTTATCCTTGAGATTGGAAGGAGTTTGATGGGAGAGAGCCCAGGTACAGGGGGCAGATCGAGGCACTGGAGCATTTGTTGGATCAGGTGCGAGCAGAACACCAGAATTACAGCGTCAGAGGTGAGTGAGTGAGTGGATCAGTGGCTGGAGACTGCCCGGCCCATTGGAGTGGGAGCATCGGCCGGCTTCCCCTGTTTATTCCCTGTCACTCTCATTGGTCCATTTGCGGAGTGAACCTTTGGCTCATTGGTAGCATTCCCGCCTCAGAATCAGAGGCGGAGGGTTTGATTCCCCACTCCGGACAGTCCCAGGGAGCGGAGACCGGAGACCGGACAGTCCCGGGGAGGGGAGACCGGAGACCGGAGCTCCACACAGTCCCGGGGAGCGGAGACCGGAGACCGGAGCTCCACACAGTCCCGGGGAGCGGAGACCGGAGACCGGAGCTCCACACAGTCCCGGAGAGCGGAGACCGGAGTTCCAGACAGTCCCAGCGAGCAGAGACTGGAGCTCCAGACGGTCCCGGGGAGTGGAGACCGGAGCTCCAGACAGTCCCAGGGAGCGGAGACCGGAGACCGGAGCTCCAGACAGTCCCGGGGAGCGGAGACCGGAGACCGGAGTTCCAGACAGTCCCGGGGAGCGGAGACCGGGGCTCAAGACAGTCCCGGGGAGCGGAGACCGGAGCTCCAGACAGTCCCGGGGAGCGGAGACCGGGGCTCCAGACAGTCCCGGGGAGTGGAGACCGGAGCTCCAGACAGTCCCGGGGAGGGGAGACCGGAGCTCCAGACAGTCCCGGGGAGCGGAGACCGGAGCTCCAGACAGTCCCGGGGAGCGGAGACCGGATTCCCGGACAGTCCCGGGGAGGGGAGACCGGAGCTCCAGACAGTCCCGGGGAGCGGAGACCGGAGCTCCAGACAGTCCCGGGGAGCGGAGACCGGAGCTCCAGACAGTCCCGGGGAGCGGAGACCGGAGCTCCAGACAGTCCCGGGGAGCGGAGACCGGAGCTCCAGACAGTCCCGGGGAGCGGAGACCGGAGCTCCAGACAGTCCCGGGGAGCGGAGACCGGAGCTCCAGACAGTCCCGGGGAGCGGAGACCGGAGCTCCAGACAGTCCTGGGGAGCGGAGACCGGAGCTCCAGACAGTCCTGGGGAGCGGAGACCGGATTCCCGGACAGTCCCGGGGAGCGGAGACCGGAGCTCCAGACAGTCCTGGGGAGCGGAGACCGGATTCCCGGACAGTCCCGGGGAGCGGAGACCGGATTCCCGGACAGTCCCGGGGAGCGGAGACCGGAGCTCCAGACAGTCCCGGGGAGCGGAGACCGGAGCTCCAGACAGTCCCGGGGAGCGGAGACCGGAGCTCCAGACAGTCCCGGGGAGCGGAGACCGGAGCTCCAGACAGTCCTGGGGAGCGGAGACCGGATTCCCGGACAGTCCTGGGGAGCGGAGACCGGATTCCCGGACAGTCCCGGGGAGCGGAGACTGGAGCTCCAGACAGTCCCGGGGAGCGGAGACCGGAGACCCGGACAGTCCCGGGGAGTGGAGACCGGAGACCCGGGGAGTGGAGGAGCTCCAGCTCCGAATTCTGGGTTGCCATCCAGCGGGGTTCTTGTGTCCGGTGGGTTTGGGTGGCCCCCCCTCATTGTACGGGATGTGGGAGCCCATAAACCCATCCCCAGATAGGACTAACCCCCTATTGGCCGGCATAAAGATGGTTCCAGCCATGGGAGGAGTGTTCATGTCACGGCCTGTCATACTGTTAATCAGCCTGAGAATTTTCACACTGTTAGACACAATAACAATAAGTGGTCAGAGTGATATTTTTCTGTGTGCTGTGTACATGTTTGTAGCTCACTGGTTAACTCTTTCCTGTTGAATTCTGTCCGTATTAATTTAAAGGTGGTACAGGATCAGAGAGACCTGGGGTATATGTGCACAAATTGTTGGAGGTGTCAGGGCAGGTTGAGAAAGCAAACGGGATCCTGGGCTTTATAAAAGTATGGACGTCACGATGAACCTTTATAAAACACTGGTTCGACCACAACTGGAAACACAGAAACATAGAAAGTAGGAGCAAGAGTAGGCCATTCGGCCCTTCGGGCCTGCTCCGCCATTCAAAATGATCATGGCTAATCGTCTAACTCAGTACCCTGTTCCCGCTTTTTCCCCATATCCCTTGATCCCTTTAGCATTAGGAAATATATCTGTCTCCTTCTTGAATACATCTAATGACTTGGCCTCCACTGCCTTCTGTGGTAGAGAATTCCACAGGTTCACCACCCTCTGAGTAAGAAATTTCTCCTCATCTCGGTTCTAAATGGCATTCCCCGTATCCTGAGACTGTGACCCCTGGTTCTGGACTCCCCAGCGATCAGGAACATCCTCCCCGCATCTAGTCTGTCTAGTCTGGAGTATTGTGTCCAGTTCCGGGCACCGCACTTTAGCAAAGATGTGAAGGCCTTAGAGAGGGTGCAGAAGAGATTTACTAGAATGATTCCAGGGATGAGGGACTTCAGTTATGTGGATAGACTGGAGAAGCTGGGGTTGTTCTCCTTGGAACAGGGATGGTTGCGAGAAGATTTGATCGAGGTATTCAAAATCATGAAGGGTCTAGACAGAGTAGAGAGAGAGAAACTGGTCCCATTGGTGGAAGGGTCAAGAACCAGAGGACATAGATTTAAGGTGATTGGCAAAAGAACCAAAGGTGACATGAGGGAAAACTTTTTTACACAGTGAGTGGTTGGGATCTGGAATGCACTGCCCGAGGGGGTGGTGGAGGCAGATTCAATCATGGCCTTCAAAAGGGAACTGGATAAGTACTTGAAAGAAAAAAATTTGCAGAGCTACGGGGATAGGGCGGGGGAGTGGGACTAGCTGGATTGCTCTTGCATAGAGCCGGCACAGACTCGATGGGCCAAATGGCCTCCTTCTGTGCTGTAACCTTTCTATGATTCTATGATTCTAACCCACTTGTTAATCCCTTCAAACTAAAGTAAAACTAATGGGAATGTGGAAATCAGTGCATTAAACAGAGGTGATCAAACGGTACAGATTGATCTGTTTCTCTCCCCACAGCCTCACTCAGACCCCCAGTTTAATTTTTCTTTTGTTGTGAATGTTTTGGTCATTAAATAAATTAATGGTGCCTTTTATGAAGGAGTCGTTGCTGTGATTTGATCTGTAATTGTGGCTCTCTCGTTCTGTAGCCCAGCCACTCAGCAATGTGGAGGGTTTCGGAGTGACCTGAGACTCCCCTCGGGGATCGTTACCAGCCCGCGATTAAACAGCGGCTCAAACTCAGTGCCCACTTCAGTCAGGCACAAGATCAATGGAAACATTCGAATGACATCCTGGAATCCATGTTTCCCACTCCAGTTATTGAGTGTGCTGTAAATGTTCCTTTTCCAGTTGGATTGGGACAGTACGTAACTCAACCAGAACCACACTGTGAAAGGGCTTCAATTATACAAACTATTATTTGGAGTGTAATGACTGTCCCGTCTGCCTGTGTGTTTAGAAGGAAATTGTTCTGCAACGGTCAATTTAGCGGCAATGGCGGAGGGAGATAGGCATCAGGAAAAGGAACACCATTCTTTTCTGTGATGTTCAGTTCAAAAGAAGATAAAGAGGGACTTTAAATAATGAACGGCACCTCTGCCCGACCCCATCAGCCTCTTCAACAGAGCTGTTGGTGTGAGTGTGTGTATATACATGAGTACATGTGTATGTCAGCGTGTGTGTGCTTGAGTGTGAGTGTGTGTTGCACGAGTATGTGTGTGAATGAGTGTGAGTGAGTGAGTGAGTGTGTTAGTGAGTGTGAGTGTGTGTGAGTGTGTGAGTGTGTGTGTGTGAGTGTGTGTGTGTGAGTGAGTGTGTGTGAGAGTGTGTGTGAGTGAGTGAGTGTGTGAGAGTGTGTGTGAGTGAGTGAGTGTGTGAGAGTGAGTGTGTGTGAGTGTGAGTGTGTGAGTGTGAGTGAGTGTGTGTGAGTGTGAGTGTGTGAGTGTGTGTGTGAGTGAGTGAGTGAGTGTGTGAGTGAGTGTGTGAGTGTGTGAGTGTGAGTGTGTGAGTGATGCAGGTACTCTCCGCTCTCAGCCCAACAAAACAGCTCTGCCGTTTCCCGCCCAGATCTTTCCATCTATTCAATGCAGCAAAAACAAACACAGCAGATTAAAAACAAAATTACATTTTCCGAATTGAAAGCCAAAGCCTGATTCAAACTCTTCAGCTTACCAACTCACACACACACACACACACACACACGGACGCAAACACAGACACACACACACAAACACACACACACGGACGCAAACACAGACACACACACAAACGCACACAAACAGACATACACACAAATGCACACACATACAGACACACAGACAGTCTAGGAGGGGCCAAGGATAGATCCTTGGGGAGACTCCAGGGGTAACGGTGAGGGAGTGGGAAGAGAAGCCATTGCAGGAGATTCTCTGGCTATGACTGGATGGATAAGAATGGAACCAGACGAGGGCAGTCCCTCCCCGCTGGACGACGGAGGAGAGGGTTGGGGGAGGATGGTGTGGTCAAACATGTCAAAGGCTGCAGACAGGTGGAGAAGGATGAGGAGGGAGAGTTTCCCACGGTCACTGTCACACAGGAGGTCATTTGTGACTTTGATAAGGGCCGTTTCTGTACTGTGGCAGGGGCGGAAACCTGATTGGAGGGATTCAAACATGGAGTTGCGGGAAAGATGGGCACGGATTTGGGAGGCGACAACACGTTGAAGGACTTTGGAGAGGAAAGGGAGGGTGGAGATGGGCACTGGTTTACAACGACAGAGGGTCAAGGGTGGGTTTTTTGGGAAGGGGGGTGATGAAGGCAGATTTGAAGGGGAGGGGGACAGTACCTGAGGAGAGGGAACCGTTAACAATCTCAGCTAACATGGGGGCCAGGAAGGGAAGTTGGGTGGTCAGCAGTTTGGTGGGAATAGGGCTGAGGGAGCAGGAGGTGGGTCTCATGGTCAAGATGAGCTCAGAGAGGACATGAGGGGAGAGAGGAGAGAAACTAGAGAAAGGTTCCATGGTTCTAGAGAAAGATGGGAGTTCAGACACACATGAATATCCGAAAATGACGGACAGGAAAAGGCCTGCTGGTCAATCCAGCTAGTCCCACCCAGTTGTGATGCCCCATGCTTCCCGATACAGACACTCCCCACCCACTGAGAGCAGTGTGATCTCCTGGGAGAGGCAGAAAACCAGCTTAAAAACCCAATTAGGGGGGAAAAAATCTGGAAAATTCCTCTCTGAGTCCTTTAGTCGATCAAAACTAGCCCAGGAGATCACATTGTCCCCGATTAATGTTACAGGATACCTGCCTCTTGTACAAGGTCACCTCTGCCTCAGCCAGAAACAGCTCCAGCTCTCACTTGAAGGAATTCAGCAAATCGGCGTCCACCCCTCGAGCCGGCAGCCTGTCCCTGAGTCCCCCCCTCGAGCCAGCAGCCCGTCCCTGAGTCCCCCCCTCGAGCCAGCAGCCCGTCCCTGAGTCCCCCCCTCCAGCCGGCAGCCTGTCCCTGAGTCCCCCCCTCGAGCCAGCAGCCCGTCCTGAGTCCCCCCCTCGAGCCGGCAGCCTGTCCTGAGTCCCCCCCTCGAGCCGGCAGCCTGTCCTGAGTCCCCCCCTCGAGCCGGCAGCCTGTCCCTGAGTCCCCCCCTCGAGCCGGCAGCCTGTCCCTGAGTCCCCCCCTCGAGCCGGCAGCCTGTCCTGAGTCCCCCCCTCGAGCCGGCAGTCTGTCCTGAGTCCCCCCCTCGAGCCGGCAGCCCGTCCTGAGTCCCCCCCTCGAGCCGGCAGCCCGTCCTGAGTCCCCCCCTCGAGCGAGCCGGCAGCCCGTCCTGAGTCCCCCCCTCGAGCGAGCCGGCAGCCTGTCCTGAGTCCCCCCCTCGAGCCGGCAGCCTGTCCTGAGTCCCCCCCTCGAGCCGGCAGCCTGTCCCTGAGTCCCCCCCTCGAGCCGGCAGCCCGTCCTGAGTCCCCCCCTCGAGCCGGCAGCCTGTCCCTGAGTCCCCCCCTCGAGCCGGCAGCCTGTCCTGAGTCCCCCCCTCGAGCCGGCAGCCTGTCCTGAGTCCCCCCCTCGAGCGAGCCGGCAGCCTGTCCTGAGTCCCCCCCTCGAGCCGGCAGCCTGTCCTGAGTCCCCCCCTCGAGCGAGCCGGCAGCCTGTCCTGAGTCCCCCCCTCGAGCCGGCAGCTGTCCTGAGTACCCCCCTCGAGCCGGCAGCCCGTCCCTGAGTCCCCCCCTCGAGCCGGCAGCCTGTCCCTGAGTCCCCCCCTCGAGCCGGCAGCCTGTCCTGAGTCCCCCCCTCGAGCCGGCAGCTGTCCTGAGTCCCCCCCTCGAGCCGGCAGCCTGTCCTGAGTCCCCCCCTCGAGCCGGCAGCTGTCCTGAGTCCCCCCCTCGAGCCGGCAGCCTGTCCCTGAGTCCCCCCCTCGAGCCGGCAGCCTGTCCTGAGTCCCCCCCTCGAGCGAGCCGGCAGCCTGTCCTGAGTCCCCCCCTCGAGCCGGCAGCCTGTCCTGAGTCCCCCCCTCGAGCCGGCAGCCTGTCCTGAGTCCCCCCCTCGAGCCGGCAGCCCGTCCCTGAGTCCCCCCCTCGAGCCGGCAGCCCGTCCCTGAGTCCCCCCCTCGAGCCGGCAGCCTGTCCCTGAGTCCCCCCCTCGAGCCGGCAGCCTGTCCTGAGTCCCCCCCTCGAGCCGGCAGCTGTCCTGAGTCCCCCCCTCGAGCCGGCAGCCTGTCCTGAGTCCTACTATTCCCCGGGGAAAGAACCACTTTCTGACATCTAACCTCGATCTGGCCTCACACAACTTGTAAACACCACCCCTGGTCCCCCTTAACCTATTCAGTTGAAATAATTGGTCCACACGTACACAATCTAGCCCCTTGATCATTAACAAACCTCCATCAAATTGCCCCTAAGTCCACACTTCTCTCTACACACCCTGCTCTTTGAGACTATCTGAGTAACGAAGGTGTTTTAAACTGGGGATTAATCTTGTGGCCCTCCGCTCTCCCTTTCCAAATTCTCAATCCCCACCTCCGCTCTGTGAGTTGAAATTCTCCCTGATTCCATTTTCACATAGCCCTCATCTGTCACTTTACATCGATGTGGTTTCTAAATGTTATTTTCTTTGCTGTTCCAGAAAATTCAAAACTGCAAAATCCGAGCCGAAAGCAATCTGTGTCACGAAGCTTGAAGCACCTCTTTCATTCCTCCAGCAAGTTTGTGAAAACATTAAAAAGGTTTCTGTCCAAGAAAGTTACTGGTTAAATGTGAACTGAAAGGGGAGTGTCAGTGTTAGGGACTGATAAATCAGGGTGGGACTGTTAAATCAGGGTGGGTCTGTTAAATCAGGGTGGGACTGATAAATCAGGGTGGGACTGTTAAATCAGGGTGGGACTGTTAAATCAGGGTGGAACCATAGAAAAGATACAGCACAGAAGGGGGCCATTCGGCCCATCATGTCCACGCCGGCTCGAAAAACAACCAGGTGCCCATTCTAATCCCACCTTCCAGCACCCGGTCCGTAGCCCTGCAGCTTACAGCACTTTAGGTGCAGGTCCAGGTACTTTTTAAAAGAGTTGAGGGTCCCTGCCTCTTGCACCAATTCGGGCAGTGAATTCCATACACCCACCACCCTCTGGGTAAAAAAGCTTTTCCTCATGTCCCCTCTAATCCTTCCGCCAATCAGCTTAAATCTATGTCCTCTAGTTCCTGAACTCTCCGCTAGGGAAACAGGTACTTCCTGTCTACTCTATCTGGGCCCCTCATAATTTTGTACACCTCAATCAAGTCTCCCCTCAGCCTCCTCTGCTCCAAGGAAAACAACCCCAGCCTATCCAATCTCTCCTCGTAGCTGCAATTTTCAAGCCCTGGCAACATTCTAGTAAATCTTCTCTGCACTCTCTCCAGAGCAATTATGTCCTTCCTGTAATGTGGTGACCAGAACTGTGCACAATACTCCAGCTGTGGCCTTACCAGCGTTTTATACAGTTCCATCATTACATCCCTGCTTTTGTATTTTATATCTCAGCTAATAACGGAGAGCATTCCGTATGCCTTCTTCACAACCTTATCTACCTGTACTGCCACCTTCAGGGACCTGTGCACGTGCACTCCAAGGTCTCTCACTTCCTCTACCCCTCTCAATATATTCCCGTTTACTGCGTATTCCCTTTTACTGTTTGCCCTCCCTAAGTGCATTACCTCACACTTCTCCGGGTTGAACTCCATTTGCCACTTTTCCGCCCACTCCACCAACCCATTGATATCTTCTTAGAGTCTACAGCTATCCTCTTCACTATCAACTACACGGACATTTTTTGTGTCATCTGCAAATTTGCCAATCATGCCCCCTACATTCAAGTCCAAATCATTAATATATACCACAAACAGCAAGGGACCCAACAGGATAGGACGGTTAAATCAGGACGGGTCTGTTAAATCAGGACGGGTCTGTTAAATCAGGACGGGTCTGTTAAATCAGGACGGGTCTGTTAAATCAGGACGGGACTGTTAAATCAGGACGGGACGGTTAAATCAGGACGGGACTGTTAAATCAGGACGGGACTGTTAAATCAGGACGGGACTGTTAAATCAGGACGGGTCTGTTAAATCAGGACGGGTCTGTTAAATCAGGACGGGACGGTTAAATCAGGACGGGACTGTTAAATCAGGACGGGACGGTTAAATCAGGACGGGACTGTTAAATCAGGACGGGTCTGTTAAATCAGGACGGGACGGTTAAATCAGGACGGGACTGTTAAATCAGGACGGGTCTGTTAAATCAGGACGGGACTGTTAAATCAGGACGGGTCTGTTAAATCAGGACGGGACTGTTAAATCAGGACGGGACTGTTAAATCAGGACGGGACTGTTAAATCAGGACAGGACTGTTAAATCAGGACGGGTCTGTTAAATCAGGACGGGACTGTTAAATCAGGACGGGTCTGTTAAATCAGGACGGGTCTGTTAAATCAGGACGGGACTGTTAAATCAGGACGGGTCTGTTAAATCAGGACGGGTCTGTTAAATCAGGACGGGTCTGTTAAATCAGGACGGGTCTGTTAAATCAGGACGGGACTGTTAAATCAGGACGGGTCTGTTAAATCAGGACGGGACTGTTAAATCAGGACGGGTCTGTTAAATCAGGACGGGTCTGTTAAATCAGGACGGGACTGTTAAATCAGGACGGGTCTGTTAAATCAGGACGGGACTGTTAAATCAGGACGGGACTGTTAAATCAGGACGGGTCTGTTAAATCAGGACGGGTCTGTTAAATCAGGACGGGACTGTTAAATCAGGACGGGACTGTTAAATCAGGACGGGACTGTTAAATCAGGACGGGTCTGTTGAATCAGGACGGGTCTGTTAAATCAGGACGGGACTGTTAAATCAGGACGGGACTGTTAAATCAGGACGGGTCTGTTAAATCAGGACGGGACTGTTAAATCAGGACGGGTCTGTTAAATCAGGACGGGACTGTTAAATCAGGACGGGTCTGTTAAATCAGGACGGGACTGTTAAATCAGGACGGGTCTGTTAAATCAGGACGGGACTGTTAAATCAGGACGGGTCTGTTAAATCAGGACGGGACTGTTAAATCAGGACGGGTCTGTTAAATCAGGACGGGTCTGTTAAATCAGGACGGGACTGTTAAATCAGGACGGGTCTGTTAAATCAGGACGGGTCTGTTAAATCAGGACGGGACTGTTAAATCAGGACGGGTCTGTTAAATCAGGACGGGACTGTTAAATCAGGACGGGTCTGTTAAATCAGGACGGGACTGTTAAATCAGGACGGGACTGTTAAATCAGGACGGGACTGTTAAATCAGGACGGGTCTGTTAAATCAGGACGGGACTGTTAAATCAGGACGGGTCTGTTAAATCAGGACGGGTCTGTTAAATCAGGACGGGACTGTTAAATCAGGACGGGTCTGTTAAATCAGGACGGGACTGTTAAATCAGGACGGGACTGTTAAATCAGGACGGGTCTGTTAAATCAGGACGGGTCTGTTAAATCAGGACGGGACCTGTATCACCCAAATAAAAAACTCAAAATGCTGCAAATTCTCTGGTGTTCAGGCAGAGGCTGAGCGAGAAACGGTGTGTTTGGATGCTTGGGGTTGAATCTCTGTCATGAAGGGGGTTCCACCTCCACCCAATACCTGAACTGCTCTTTTCTCCATCTGATGCTCCCCCCGTCCTGCTGTGCAATTCCTGCACTTTTGGTTTTAATTTAGTTTTGGCTCTCCTTTAACTATTGGGCTCGGAGAAGCCCCCACCACAAAGCCCTCGTTCCTGGATGGGCCCCATCTTCACAATGAAGCAAAACCAGTGGGGCAGAGAGAGGGAGGGGGGAGAGATAGAGAGAGGGGAAAAGGGAAAGAAAGAGTGAAAGAAAGAAGGAGAGGAAGAGACAGAATCAAAGTAGAAGGGAGAAAGGGAAAGAAAGAAAGAGAGGAAGGAGTGAGAAGGGAGAAGAGAAAGAAGAGAATTCCATCATAATATTACATACCAGTCATTGGGTAGTGATGAGGAGCAGGAGATCCAGGGAACTGAGGCCAATTTTAGCATCGCTATCCCCCACCAACCGGCCTGGGGGGGAGAGGGGGAGGGGGGTTTATACCCACTGATCCGGGGGGAGGGGGAGGGGGGTTTATACCCACTGATCCGGGGGAGGGGAGGGGGGTTTATACCCACTGATCCGGGGGGAGGGGGAGGGGGGTTTATACCCACTGATCCGGGGGAGGGGAGGGGGGTTTATACCCACTGATCCGGGGGGAGGGGGAGGGGGGTTTATACCCACTGATCCGGGGGAGGGGAGGGGGGTTTATACCCACTGATCCGGGGGGAGGGGGAGGGGGGTTTATACCCACTGATCCAGGGGAGGGGAGGGGGGTTTATACCCACTGATCCGGGGGAGGGGAGGGGGAGGGGGTGTTTATACCCACTGATCCGGGGGAGGGGGAGGGGGGGTTTATACACACTGATCCGGGGGGAGGGGGAGGTGTGAGAGCCCGAGAGCCTATCTGATAATCCGTCTTTCTCTTGTTTTTCTAAGAGGGGTTTATTTTGCTGCCGTCTTTTATCACAAGGACAACGTCTTGGTAACAAACGAAGATCAGATCCCCATCGTCGAGATCGACAATTCCACCACCACCGCCATGATGCAAGAATTTCTCTGGTTCACTAAGGTATCATTGACCAATCCGAGGTCGCGTCGGCTTCTCAGATTCTTTTTCAGTTTTCCACGTGCTGCAATAGCTGGTCGGGAACTCCGAAATATATCTGTCTGTCTGTGTCTGTCTATGTGTCTGTCTGTGTGTGTGGGTGTGTGTGTGGGTGTGTGTCTGTCTATGTGTGTGTGTGTGTGTGTGTGTGTGTCTGTCTATGTGTGTGGGTGTGTGTCTGTCTGTGTGTGTGTGTGGGTGTGTGTCTGTCTGTCTATGTGTGTGTGTGTGGGTGTGTGTCTGTCTATGTGTGTGTGTGTGTGTGTGTCTGTCTGTCTATGTGCGTGTGTGTCTGTCTATGTGTGTGTGTGTCTGTCTATGTGTGTGTGTGTGGGTGTGTGTCTGTCTATGTGTGTGGGTGTGTGTCTGTCTATGTGTGTGGGTGTGGGTGTGTGTCTGTCTATGTGTGTGGGTGTGTGTCTGTCTATGTGTGTGTGTGTGTGTGTGTGTCTATGTGTGTGTGTGTGTGTGTGTGTGTGGGTGTGTGTCTGTCTATGTGTGTGGGTGTGTGTGTGGGTGTGTGTCTGTCTATGTGTGTGGGTGTGTGTCTGTCTGTCTATGTGTGTGATTAGGGAAATGGGATTGGAGTAGACAGTTCCAGTTGAAAAGTTAGCACTGGGACGTGATGAGGGGCCGAATGGCCTCCTATAAGCACATTCATACAAAGAGCTTTATTACATCTCTCAGAAACATCTCCACTTGCTCACATTGTTATATTGACGAGCAGTGACTGTTGTTTTGTGGGCAGACACACGGCAACCATTTTGCACACAGCAAGATTCCACAAACAGCAATCAGATGGATGACCAGTTAATCTGGTTTTGGTGATTTTAGTTAAGGGAGGAATGTTGGCCCAGGACATCGGGAGACCTCCCTGCTCCTCATCCAATAATCTCATGGGATTGACCAGAAGAGGCAGACCGGGGTCTCCCTGTCACACAGGACAGCGATTGGTGGATGGGGAAAGACTGACGTCCATCTAGTTCAGGGGAGGGGGAGGGGTAGAGAGGGGAGGTGAGGAGGATGGAGCAGGGAGGGAGGGGGAGGGAGTGGAGGGGAAGGAGAGGGAGGGGGGAGGGAGCAGGGAAGGAGGGGGAGGGGGCAGGGAGCGGGGGAGGGGGAGGAGGAGGGGAGGGAGGGAGAGGGGAGGGGCAGGGTAGGAGGGGGACGGGAAGGGGGCAGTGAGGGAGGGGAGGGGAGGGAGGAGAAGAGAGGAGGAGGGGGGTGGGCAGGGAGGGAGCGGGAGGGGGAGGGGCAGGGAGGGGGAGGAGGAGGAGGAGGGGAGGGGAGGGGAGGGAGGGAGGGGGTTGGTCACCCAGAGCAGTTGGAGAAATGAGACCTTGTTGGTGGGAGACTGTAAATGTGGGAGACGTCTGACTTCCAGTGACCCTCCTGGGCCATGGGTTGTGACGATACGGCTAGGATTTTGCACAGTGTGCTTAACCCAGGTGAACGGCCAGCCGGCTGTTCCAGAACCTTCCCCAGCACTAAACAGCTTTCTTTCTTTCAGCTCTCTTGCACGTGGGAAGAGGTCAGGTGGCTGCGGCAGAACCTATCAGGTTTCACGACCTCGTCCTCTGCGCTGCAAACACGTCACAAGATGCTGAGTGCAGCAGCTCAGTTACAGGTGAGTGACCCAGGGACAGGGCCATGGGGCAGGTGTCTCCAGGTCGCACTCAGCTCAGACACCGCACACTCTGGAATATTCCACAATGTTACCCCAGCAGGTTAAACAAGTAGTTCGAATCGTGGTCAGAGCAATTCCTATTTCACCAGTGGGACAGTGTAGAAACATAGAAAATAGGAGCAGGAGTAGGCCATTCGGCCCTTCGAGCCTGCTCCACCATTCAATATGATCATGGCTGATCTTCTATCTCAATACCATATTCCTGCTCTCTCCCCATACCCCTTGATGCCTTTTGTGTTTAGAAATCTATCTAGCTCCTTCTTAAATATATTCAGTGACTTGGCCTCCACAGCCTTCTGTGGTAGAGAATTCCACAGGTTCACCACCCTCTGAGTGAAGAAATTTCTCCTCATCTCAGTCCTAAATATCCTACCCCGTATCCTGAGACTGTGACCCTCGTTCTAGACCCCCAGCCAGGGGAAACATCCTCCCTCCATCCAGTCTGTCTAGCCCTGTCAGAATTTTATATGTTTCAATGAGATCCCCTCTCATTCTTCTAAACTCGAGTGAATACAGGCCGAGTCGACCCAATCTCTCCTCATACGACAGTCCTGCCATCCCAGGAATCAGTCTGGTGAACCTTCGCTGCACTCCCTCTATGGCAAGTATATCCTTTCTTAGGTAAGGAGACCAAAACTGCACACAATATTCCAGGTGTGGTCTCACCAAGGCCCTGTATAACTGCAGTAAGACATCCTTGCTCCTGTACTCAAATCCTCTTGCAATGAAGGCCAACATACCATTTGCCTTCCTAACTGCTTGCTGCACCTGCATGTTTGCTTTCAGTGACTGGTGTACAAGGACACCCAGGTCCCTTTGTACATCAACATTTCCCAATCTATCACCATTTAAATAATACTCTGCCTTTCTGTTTTTCCTTCTGAAGTGGATAACTTCACATTTATCCACATTATACTGCACCTGCCATGTATTTGCCCACTCACTCAACTTGTCTAAATCACCTTGAAGCCTCTTTGCATCCTCCTCACAACTCACGATCCCACCTAGTTTTGTGTCGTCAGCAAACTTGGAAATATTACATTTGGTTCCCTCATCCAAATCATTGATATATATTGTGAATAGCTGGGGCCCAAGCACTGATCCCTGCGGTACCCCACTAATCACTGCCTGACACCCTGAAAAAGACCCATTTATTCCTACTCTCTGTTTCCTGTCTGTTAACCAATTTTCAAACCATGCCAGTATATTCCCCCCAATCCCATGTGCTTTAATTTTGTACACTAACCTCTTATGTGGGACTTTATCAAAGGCCTTCTGAAAATCCAAATACACCACATCCACTGGTTCTCCCTTATCTATTCTACCAGTTACATCCTCAAAAAACTCCAGTAGGTTTGTCAAATATGATTTCCCTTTCATAAATCCATGTTGACTTTGTCTAATCCCGTTGATATTTTCTAAGTGTCCTGTTATCACATCCTTTATAATAGACTCTAGCATTTTCCCTACTACTGATGTTAGGCTAACCGGTCTGTAGTTCCCTGTTTTCTCTCTCCCTCCTTTTTTAAATAGTGGGGTTACATTTACCACCCTCCAATCTGCAGGAACTGTTCCATAATCTATAGAATTTTGGAAGATGACAACTAATGCTTCAAATATTTCCATGGCTACCTCTTTTAGTACTCTGGGATGCAGATTATCAGGTCCTGGGGATTTATTGGCTTTCAGTCCCATTAATTTCTCCAGCACTACTTTTTTATTAATACTAATTTCCTTTAATTCCTCCTTCTCACTAGACCCTTGGTTCCCTGGCATTTCTGGGAAGTTATTTGTGTCCTCTTTCATGAAGACAGAACCAAAGTATTTGTTTAATTGCTCTGCCATTTCCTTGTTCCCCATTATAAATTCTCCCGTTTCTGACTGTAAGGGACCTACATTTGTCTTCACTAATCTTTTTCTTTTTACATACTTGTAGAAACTTTTACAGTCCACTTTTATGTTCCTTGCAAGTTTAAACTCAAACTCTATGTTTCCCCTCTTAATCAATCTCTTGGTCCTTTTTTGCTGAATTCTAAACTGCTCCCAATCCTCAGGCTTGCTACTTTTTCTGGCAACTTTATATGACTCCTCTTTGGATCTAATACTATCCTCAATTTCTTTTGTTAGCCATGGTTGGGCCGGATTTCCTTTTGTGTTTTTGCACCAGAAAGGAATGTATAATTGTTGCAATTCATGCATTCGTTCCTTAAATGTTAGCCATTGCCTATCCACCGTCATGCCTTTTAATGAAACTCCCCAATCTATCATAGCCAACTCACTCCTCATACCTCCATAGTTTCCTTTGTTTAGATTTAGGACCCTAGTTTCGGATTGGACTACTTCACTTTCTATCATGTTATGGTCACTCTTCCCTAAAGGACCCCGCACAACAAGATTATTAATTAACCCCTTCTCATTGCACAATACCCAATCTAGGATAGCCTGGTCCCTGGTTGGCTCCTCAATGTACTGGTCTAAAAAACCATCTCGTACACACTCCAGGAATTCATCCTCCACAGTATTATTGCTAATTTGGTTTGGCCAGTCAATATGCAGATTAAAGTCACCCATGATTACTGTAGTACCCTTGTTACATGTATCTCTAATTTCCTGTTTGATGCCGTCCCCTGCATTACCACTACTGTTTGGAAGCCTATAGATAACTCCCACCAGTGTTTTCTGCCCCTTGGTGCTTCTTAACTCCACCCAGACTGATTTTACATTTTGATTTTCTGAGCCAATAACCTTTATCACTATTGCTCTGATTTCATCCTTTACTATAATGCCACGAGAGACCTTTACTCTGTATCAAACCCTGTACCTGCCCTGGGAGTGTTTGATGGGACAGTGTAGAGGGAGCTTTACTCTGTATCTAACCCGTGCTGTACCTGCCCTGGGAGTGTTTGATGCGACAGTGTAGAGGGAGCTTTACTCTGTATGCAAGCTGTTTGAGACGGGTGCAGTGCCTGTGTCCCTCTGAGGGGTTGATGTGACTCCAGCTGTACGGTGAGTGTAAGGACTGATGTAATGGTGTTTTTGCGGAGTTGTCTGACAGAGTATCTCACTGCCGTACTGTCTTCCCACAGACTTTACTCGGAACCCAGAACCTGGGCAGAGTTTACTACGAGCCCATCAAGGACAGGCATGGGAATGTGCTGCTGGTGACAGTGAGGGAGCTGGAGAGCGAGTTCTCCTTCATCAATGGCAAGTGGATCCAAATCTGCAAGTTTCAGAGCCAAAGGAAGTCATTGTCCACTCCGGACGAACCAACAGCACTTGATGTGTTACTGATAACCATCCAGGTTTGTACCAATCGTCTGCCGAGGGACAGCACGGTGGAATTGGATTGAGCATTGTGCTTTGACCGGGGGACCTGCCATGGTATTCAGACTACACTGATGGGCTGAAGGTCCCAACTCCTGAACCATTGCAAGATTCCCCTGTGAATGTATTTGGGCTCATTTCAACTCAGTTCCAACTTGCTGCAAATCGACACAGTCAAACTACACACAGTCAAACCACACACAGTCAAACTGCACACAGTCAAACCACACACAGTCAAACTACACACAGTCAAACTACACACAGTCAAACTACACACTGTCAAACCACACACAGTCAAACTACACACAGTCAACCTACACACAGTCAAACCGCACACAGTCAAACTACACACAGTCAAACTACACACAGTCAAACTACACACTGTCAAACCACACACAGTCAAACTACACACAGTCAACCTACACACAGTCAAACCACACACAGTCAAACAGCACACAGTCAAACCACACACAGTCAAACTACCCACATTCAAACTACACACAGTCAAACCACACACAGTCAAGCTGCACACAGTCAAACCACACACAGTCAAACAGCAAACAGTCAAACCACACACAGTCAAACTACACACAGTCAAACTACACACAGTCAGACTATCCACAGTCAAACAGCACACAGTCAGACTATCCACAGTCAAACAGCACACAGTCAGACTATTCACAGTCAGACTACCCACAGTCAGACTATTCACAGTCAGACTATTCACAGTCAGACTACTCACAGTCAAACTACACACAGTCAAACTACTCACAGTCAAAATACTCTCAGTCAAAATACTCTCAGTCAAAATACTCACAGTCAAACTACTCACAGTCAAATTACCCAATGTCAAACAACTCAAGTCAAACCACTTACAGTCAAATTACCCACAATCAAACTACCCACAGCCAAACTACACAGTCAAGCAGCTCACAGTCAAGCAACTTACAGTCAAACAACTTACAGTGAAACTACCCACAGTCAAACTACCCACAGTCAAACAGCTCAGAGGCAAACTACACACAAATTAAATACAGTCAAACTACCCACAGCCAAACTAATTACAGTCAAACTACCTACAGTCAAACAGCTCACAGTCAAATTACCCACAGCCAACCTACTCACAGTCAAACAGCTCACTGTCAAACTACTCACATTCAAACTACACACAGTCAAAGTACTCACAGTCACACTACACACAATCAAACTACTCACAGTCACACTACACACAATCAAACTACACACTGTCAAACTACTCACATTCAAACTACACACAGTCAAAGTACTCACAGTCACACTACTCACAGTCAAACTACTCACATTCAAACTACTCACAGTCAAACTACACACAGTCAAACTACTCACAGTCAAACTACACACAGTCAAACTACACACAGTCACACTACTCACAGTCAAAATACTCAGTCACACTACTCACAGTCAAACTACTCACAGTCAAACTACTCACAGTCAAACTACTCACAGTCAAACTGCTGACAGTCAAACTACACACAGTCAAACTATTCACAGTCAAACTATTCACAGTCAAACTATTCACAGTCAAACTACACACAGTCAAACTGCTGACAGTCAAACCACACACAGTCAAACAGCAAACAGTCAAACCACACACAGTCAAACTACACACAGTCAAACTACACACAGTCAGACTATCCACAGTCAAACAGCACACAGTCAGACTATCCACAGTCAAACAGCACACAGTCAGACTATTCACAGTCAGACTACCCACAGTCAGACTATTCACAGTCAGACTATTCACAGTCAGACTACTCACAGTCAAACTACACACAGTCAAACTACTCACAGTCAAAATACTCTCAGTCAAAATACTCTCAGTCAAAATACTCACAGTCAAACTACTCACAGTCAAATTACCCAATGTCAAACAACTCAAGTCAAACCACTTACAGTCAAATTACCCACAATCAAACTACCCACAGCCAAACTACACAGTCAAGCAGCTCACAGTCAAGCAACTTACAGTCAAACAACTTACAGTGAAACTACCCACAGTCAAACTACCCACAGTCAAACAGCTCAGAGGCAAACTACACACAAATTAAATACAGTCAAACTACCCACAGCCAAACTAATTACAGTCAAACTACCTACAGTCAAACAGCTCACAGTCAAATTACCCACAGCCAACCTACTCACAGTCAAACAGCTCACTGTCAAACTACTCACATTCAAACTACACACAGTCAAAGTACTCACAGTCACACTACACACAATCAAACTACTCACAGTCACACTACACACAATCAAACTACACACTGTCAAACTACTCACATTCAAACTACACACAGTCAAAGTACTCACAGTCACACTACTCACAGTCAAACTACTCACATTCAAACTACTCACAGTCAAACTACACACAGTCAAACTACTCACAGTCAAACTACACACAGTCAAACTACACACAGTCACACTACTCACAGTCAAAATACTCAGTCACACTACTCACAGTCAAACTACTCACAGTCAAACTACTCACAGTCAAACTACTCACAGTCAAACTGCTGACAGTCAAACTACACACAGTCAAACTATTCACAGTCAAACTATTCACAGTCAAACTATTCACAGTCAAACTACACACAGTCAAACTGCTGACAGTCAAACTACACACAGTCAAACTATTCACAGTCAAACTATTCACAGTCAAACTATTCACAGTCAAACTACACACAGTCAAACTGCTGACAGTCAAACTACTCACAGTCACACTACACACAGTCAAACTACTCACAGTCAAACTACACACAGTCACACTACTCACAGTCAAACTACTCACAGTCAAACTACACACAGTCACACTACACACAGTCAAACTACTCACAGTCACACTACACACAGTCAAACTACACACAGTCAAACTACTCACAGTCACACTACACACAGTCAAACTACTCACAGTCAAACTATTCACAGTCAAACTATTCACAGTCAAACTACACACAGTCAAACTGCTGACAGTCGAACTACTCATAGTCAAACAGCTCAGAGGCAAACTACCCACAAACTACACGCAGTCAAACTACTTACAGGGGGAAAACTCTCCAGTGGCTGGAGTCATACCTAGCACAAAGGAAGGTGGGTAGTGGTTGTTGGAGGCCAATCATCTCGGCCCCAGGACATTGCTGCAGGAGTTCCTCAGGGCAGTGTCCTAGGCCCAACCATCTTCAGCTGCTTCATCAATGACCTTCCCTCCATCATAAGGTCAGAAATGGGGATGTTCGCTGATGATTGCACAGTGTTCAGTTCCATTTGCAACCCCTCAAATAATGAAGCAGTCCGAGCCCGCATGCAGCAAGACCTGGACAACATCCAGGCTTGGGCTCATAAGTGGCAAGTAACATTCGCGCCAGACAAGTGCCAGGCAATGACCATCTCCAACAAGAGAGAGTCTAACCACCTCCCCTTGACATTCAACGGCATTTCCATCGCCGAATCCCCCACCATCAACATCCTGGGGGTCACCATTGACCAGAAACTTAACTGGACAAGCCATATAAATACTGTGGCCACGAGAGCAGGTCAGAGGCTGGGTATTCTGCGGCGAGTGACTCACCTCCTGACTCCCCAAAGCCTTTCCACCATCTACAAGGTACAAGTCAGGAGTGTGATGGAATATTCTCCACTTGCCTGGATGAGTGCAGCTCCAACAACACTCAAGAAGCTCGACACCATCCAGGACAAAGCAGCCCGCTTGTTTGGCACCCCATCCATCACCCTAAACATTCACTCCCTTCACCACCGGCGCACAGTGGCTGCAGTGTGTACCATCCACAGGATGCACTGCAGCAACTCGCCAAGGCTTCTTCGACAGCACCTCCCAAACCCGCGACCTCTACCACCTAGAAGGACAAGGGCAGCAGGCACATGGGAACAACACCACCTGCACGTTCCCCTCCAAGTCACACACCATCCCGACTTGGAAATATATCACCGTTCCTTCATCGTCGCTGGGTCAAAATCCTGGAACTCCCTTCCTAACAGCACTGTGGGAGAACCGTCACCACACGGACTGCAGCGGTTCAAGGCAGCGGCTCACCACCACCTTCTCAAGGGCAATTAGGGATGGGCAATAAATGCCGGCCTCGCCAGCGACGCCCACATCCTATGAATGAATTTTTTTTAAAGTCAAACTACTCACAGTAAATCTACCCGCAGTCAAAAAACCCACATTCAAACAATTTACAGAAAAAACTACTCACTCTCAAACAATAATAACACTGAGTTGTCAATCTGACTCCGCCAGGCAAAACTGGAACTGGTGCATGGAATGGAAATGTTCATCCGATGATGTAGGGCCACAAATAGAGGGAGACACATTATTGTGACAGTGTAGAGGGAGCTTTACTCTGTATCTAACCCATGCTGTACCTGCCCTGGGAGTGTTTGATGTGTCAGTGTAGAGGGAGCTTTACTCTGTATCTAACCCATGCTGTACCTGCCCTGGGAGTGTTTGATGGGACAGTGTAGAGGGAGCTTTACTCTGTATCTAACCCGTGCTGTACCTGCCCTGGGAGTGTTTGATAGGACAGTGTAGAGGGAGCTTTACTCTGTATCTAACCCGTGCTGTACCTGCCCTGGGAGTGTTTGATGGGACAGTGTAGAGGGAGCTTTACTCTGTATCTAACCCATGCTGTACCTGCCCTGGGAACTGTCTCCTGCTGCCTCCCTTCTCCTGTAAAGCTGTACTGAATATTTTCCTGTACAATACGATGTGGAACATCATGCCTCTGTGCTCACCTTTGATTGGCCATCCCCACCCCCTCCTGTACAAACGGTTTCTCCACATGGCCCTTGATCTAAATTTTCTTTAAAAGATTTGAGATTATTTGATTGTGGTGAGAATGTTCTGTGTTCCTGTTTAACCCGTCTCGTTTTTTGTTGAAGTCAATGCCCAGAGGAATAAATCACCCGATGCAGTGACATTTTCTGCCTTGGTCCCATGCAGGATGTCCTGACCTATCAGAAGCGGAGTCAGCAGAGGCTGGGCCCCGGCCTTTATTTAGGCTTCTTAAAACTCTGCAGTTCTGTGGATCAGATCAAGGTTCTGGTCCCTCACAGACTGCCCAACATGCTTTGCCACAGTAAGGTGCGAGACAACAGCAATGTTTCCAGGTAAGAGTTTAAGTAACGGTGAGTTTAGTGACACTCGCTGTTATTAATGTGTAAACTGTCCAGGAGCTTGTGCGAGGAAGAGATTCCCGTGAATTGCTCTGCTCCGCCGTTCGCCTTGTGAAAACGGCAGCTCGTCCTCAACCTCCCCGTCAGTTTCCAGAAATTGCTGCATTAATTACCCATTAAACTCGCCGCAGAAGGTTAGGGCTGGTACTTAACAGCGTAAGGACCCTTTTAATGAGGAGATTTAAGTTCCTGCAATGTTCACTCAACCTCTCCCGCCCAGAAAGGGAACAATTTAAACTGTGGACTCTCATTCCCACAGGGAGTAAACTGTTCCTGGACGGTTTTAAAATGTCAAATTTATAATTTAAACATTTTTTTTCTCACTTTTCCTTTCTGTTCTTTTCTCTCTCTTAATCCAATCTTTCTTTCCCTCTCTTTATTTCTCTTTCTGTACCTGATTTGACTCGAATTCACCCGATTTCTTTCTCCGTCGTTCCTCTGTTTCTTTCTCAATCCTTAAATCTCATTGTTTAAGGATTTAGACTGTTGGTCCCGCCGTTGGCTGAGGTCCTGATGCCCCTTTACCCTCATCGCACCAGTTATCAGCTCGCACTTCCAGCAAGTTACAGGGCCGAAAGGGTGAGGAACAAGCCCAAGTAACGGGGCCCATCGCAGGATGCCCCACTCCAGGAAACTTGCAGCCGGCAGAGGCTGGCAGCAGTGCTGTGGATCCGGGAGGGGCCCACCCGCTCCCCCTGGCTCCACCTTAAAGTAAATTAACCTTCTCGATGGCGACCGCTGACTAAGCGCCATCCACGGCCAGAAAGCCCAATCAGAGCAGGCCTGAGGCCCCAGGCCCGAGGCCCCAGGCCCAATCAGAGCAGGCCCCAGGCCCGAGGCCCGAGGCCCCAGGCCCGATCGGAGCAGGCCCCAGGCCCGAGGCCCGAGGCCCCAGGCCCGATCGGAGCAGGCCCCAGGCCCGAGGCCCGAGGCCCCAGGCCCGATCGGAGCAGGCCCCAGGCCCGAGGCCCGAGGCAGGACTGCCCAATTACTCGAAAGGCTCTTTCAACGAGTGTTAGGCCCCTCATTAACACAGTCAACAGGCTGTTTTAGGCGGCCGCCCGGGACGCATAACAAATGGACCCTGCAAATTTAGCAGTGGGACCAACACCTGCACAGATTGCGTTAAATTGGGGCCCGTTTCCCATGGATAACAATTTCTACCCAATGTACACCTGCAGTTCAGTGAAGGTCTTGAAACCATTTGTTATCTTTGTTTTCAATTGAATGTGACAGGTTGCCCTTGGCAACAATCCCCAACCATGCCTTCAGTGATCAGTGACGGGGCCTCCTGCTTTCTCCTGCCAGCGGGAGTAACGTTTCCCACTGCTCCCTGAAGGCACGTAGTGGCGGGATGTCACTCCTGCAGCATTACAAGGGCAGGCTCCTCCCAGGAGTTTGGGATTGGGATTGGATGGAAATGGTGTGTGGAGGGAGCGGTGCTGGGAGGCGGGGAGAGAAACACTGCCCCTGAAACCAGTGCCTCAAACTAAACCCAATGTCCTGGAGTCAGATGTGGGCGGTACTCCCACACCGACATATTCTAATCCAGTAACAGGATTCCCACAAATTCAAATCTATACATCTGTGGAGAGACTGGAGAAGCTGGGATTGTTCTCCTTAGAGCAGAGAAAGTTAAGGGGAGATTTGATCGAGGTGTTCAAAATCATGAAGGGTTTTGAGAGAGTAAATAAGGAGAAACTGTTTCCAGTGGCGGAGGGTCGGTGACCAGAGGACACGGATTTAAGATAATTGGCAAAAGAACCAGGAGGGAAATGGGGAGAATTTTTTTAATGCAGTGAGTTGTTCTGATCTGGAATTCACTGCCTGAATGGACGGTGGAAGCAGATTCAATAATAACTTTCAAAAGGGAATTGGATAAATACTTGAAGGGAAAATATTTGCAGGGGGCAGTGGGATTAATCGGATAGCTCTTTCAAAGAGCCGGCACAGGCTCGATGGGCTGAATGGCCTCCTTCTGTGCTGTACGATTCTGTGATTCTATAAATGTCCAGAAAAATCTTTGGGCTGTGAAGATCTGCAGCTCATTAACTCTTGCTTGTCTACAGGGAGGACTGGGAGTGGGTGCAGAGAATGTCGGATTCTGACTCACTCAATACTGTGGTGGACCCCACAATACCCCAGTCAACGCTGTTCTTCGAATTACAGGCAGCAGCGAAAGCTCTGCTCAGACAGATCAACCTCCCTCAGCACCAGGTACTGTGAAGCTCCCATAACACTCTGATATACCCCACACCCCTCACTGTAACACTCTGATATACCCCACACCCCTCACTGTAACACTCTGATATACCCCACACCCCTCACTGTAACACTCTGATATACCCCACACCCCTCACTGTAACACTCTGATATACCCCGCACCCCTCACTGTAACACTCTGATATACCCCACACCCCTCACTGTAACACTCTGATATACCCCACACCCCTCACTGTAACACTCTGATATACCCCACACCCCTCACTGTAACACTCTGATATACCCCGCACCCCCGCTGTAACACTCTGATATACCCCACACCCCTCACTGTAACACTCTGATATACCCCACACCCCTCACTGTAACACTCTGATATACCCCACACCCCTCACTGTAACACTCTGATATAACCCACACCCCTCACTGTAACACTCTGATATACCCCACACCCCTCATTGTAACACTCTGATATACCCCACACCCCTCACTGTAACACTCTGATATACCCCGCACCCCTCACTGTAACACTCTGATATACCCCACACCCCTCATTGTAACACTCTGATATACCCCACACCCCTCACTGTAACACTCTGATATACCCCACACCCCTCACTGTAACACTCTGATATACCCCACACCCCTCACTGTAACACTCTGATATACCCCACACCCCTCACTGTAACACTCTGATATACCCCACACCCCTCACTGTAACACTCTGATATACCCCACACCCCTCACTGTAACACTCTGATATACCCCGCACCCCTCACTGTAACACTCTGATATACCCCACACCCCTCATTGTAACACTCTGATATACCCCACACCCCTCACTGTAACACTCTGATATACCCCACACCCCTCACTGTAACACTCTGATATACCCCACACCCCTCACTGTAACACTCTGATATACCCCACACCCCTCACTGTAACACTCTGATATACCCCACACCCCTCACTGTAACACTCTGATATACCCCACACCCCTCACTGTAACACTCTGATATACCCCACACCCCTCACTGTAACACACTGATATACCCCACACCCCTCACTGTAACACTCTGATATACCCCACACCCCTCACTGTAACACTCTGATATACCCCACACCCCTCACTGTAACACTCTGATATACCCCACACCCCTCACTGTAACACTCTGATATACCCCACACCCCTCACTGTAACACTCTGATATATCCCACACCCCTCACTGTAACACTGATATACCCCACACCCCTCACTGTAACACTCTGATATACCCCGCACCCCTCACTGTAACACTCTGATATACCCCGCACCCCCGCTGTAACACTCGGATATACCCCGCACCCCTCACTGTAACACTCTGATATACCCCACACCCCTCACTGTAACACTCTGATATACCCCACACCCCTCACTGTAACACTCTGATATACCCCGCACCCCTCACTGTAACACTCTGATATACCCCGCACCCCCGCTGTAACACTCGGATATACCCCGCACCCCTCACTGTAACACTCTGATATACCCCGCACCCCTCACTGTAACACTCGGATATACCCCGCACCCCTCACTGTAACACTCTGATATACCCCGCACCCCTCACTGTAACACTCTGATATATCCCACACCCCTCACTGTAACACTCTGATATACCCCGCACCCCTCACTGTAACACACTGATATACCCCACACCCCTCACTGTAACACTCTGATATACCCCGCACCCCCGCTGTAACACTCTGATATATCCCACACCCCTCACTGTAACACTCTGATATACCCCACACCCCTCACTGTAACACTCTAATATACCCCACACCCCTCACTGTAACACTCTGATATACCCCACACCCCCGCTGTAACACTCTGATATACCCCACACCCCTCACTGTAACACTCTGATATATCCCACACCCCTCACTGTAACACTCTGATATACCCCACACCCCTCACTGTAACACTCTGATATACCCCACACCCCTCACTGTAACACTCTGATATACCCCACACCCCTCACTGTAACACTCTGATATGCCCCACACCCCTCACTGTAACACTCTGATATATCCCACACCCCTCACTGTAGCGCTCTGATATACCCCGCACCCCTCACTGTAACACTCTGATATACCCCGCACCCCTCACTGTAACACTCTGATATATCCCACACCCCTCACTGTAACACTCTGATATACCCCACACCCCTCACTGTAACACTCTGATATGCCCCACACCCCTCACTGTAACACTCTGATATATCCCACACCCCTCACTGTAGCACTCTGATATACCCCACACCCCTCACTGTAACACTCTGATATACCCCACACCCCTCACTGTAACACTCTGATATACCCCACACCCCTCACTGTAACACTCTGATATGCCCCACACCCCTCACTATAACACTCTGATATACCCCACACCCCTCACTGTAACACTCTGATATACCCCACACCCCTCACTGTAACACTCTGATATACCCCACACCCCTCACTGTAACACTCTGATATACCCCACACCCCTCACTGTAACACTCTGATATACCCCACACCCCTCACTGTAACACTCTGATATACCCCACACCCCTCACTGTAACACTCTGATATGCCCCACACCCCTCACTGTAACACTCTGATATACCCCACACCCCTCACTGTGACGCTCTCTCTCTATACTGTGGCTCTAGATTACTTTGTCTGTGTGCGATAGTGGTTTGGACTCTGGGCTCCGACTGCCCCTGGCAGTGTTTGGGGGGTTTGAATGTTATCATTGGACACTGTGCTGCGATGGTCATTTTGCCGGTGAATACAATACTCTGTATCTGTGCGTGACACTGCAATTTTCTCTGGTGTTTCTCATAAATTCATTTGTCAATTTGCAGGCCAAGCAGTTCCGTGTGTTCACGCAGGAGGTCCTGGAGCTGGGTCACAATGTCTCCTTCCTTCTGCTGCTACCATCTTCCGACTCGGTCTGCACTGCTCCTGGCCAAGCTAATCCTTACACCCCACACTCCAGCTTTCTCAACCTGCCGCTCCAGATGTTTGAGCTGGGTATATATGTATATATATTTATATAGAAACCTCTGTTTCACATGGAGTCCGCTAACTGGTCACTTCACTTGGCATTAGAGGGGTGCATGCTGGGAAGAGGGGGGGCAACAGAGTCTCTTGTGGTTTTTAATATTGAATTCCACGTCTCGAGCCTTTTCTTTTAATGTTTTTTCCACATGATATTGGCTGCTATCTCTGGAATGCGTTGAGATGCAGGTGAGCAGACTGCACATGCACTGTTCACGCCCACAAAATACTGCACCATGTCCAATAAATACTGCGCCATCTTTAATTAATACTGCGCATGGCTAATAAATACTGCACCATGTCCAATAGATACTGCACCATCTTTAATTAATACTGCGCATGGCTAATAAATACTGCACCTTGTGCAATAAATACTGCGCCATGTCTAATAAGTACTGCACCATCTTTAATTAATACTGCACCATGTCCAATAAATACTGCACCATCTTTAATTAATACTGCGCATGGCTAATAAATACTGCACCTTGTGCAATAAATACTGCACCATGTCCAATAAATACTGCGCCATCTTTAATTAATACTGCAATATGGCTAATAAATACTGCACCATGTCCAATAAATACTGCACCATCTTTAATTAATACTGCGCATGGCTAATAAATACTGCACCTTGTGCAATAAATACTGCGCCATGTCTAATAAGTACTGCACCATCTTTAATTAATACTGCACCATGTCCAATAAATACTGCACCATGTCTAATTAATACTGCACCATGCCTGATAAATGCTGCACCATGTCTAATTAATGCTGCACCATGTCCAATAAATACTGCACCATGTCTAATTAATACTGCACCATGTCCAATAAATACTGCACCATGTCTAATTAATACTGCACCATATCCAATAAATACTGTACCATGTCTAATTAATACTGCACCATGTCCAATAAATACTGCACCATGTCTAATTAATACTGCACCATGTCCAATAAATACTGCACCATCTTCAATTAATACTGTACCATGTCTAATTAATACTGCACCATGTCCAATAAATACTGCACCATGTCTAATTAATACTGCACCATGTTCAATAAATACTGCACCATCTTCAATTAATACTGTACCATGTCTAATTAATACTGCACTGCATCTAATAAATACTGCATCATGTCTAATTAATACTGCACCACCTCTAATAAATACTGCACCATGTCTAATAAATACTGCACCATGTCTAATTAATACTGCACCATGTCTAATTAATACTGCACCACATCTAATAAGTACTGCACCACATCTAATTAATACTGCACCACATATAATTAATACTGCACCACCTCTAATGAATACTGCACTGCATCTAATAAATACTGCATCATGTATAATAAATACTGCATCATGTATAATAAATATTGCACCATGTCTAATAAATGGCCCACTCCTGCTCCTATTTTCTGTGTTTCTATGTTTCTAACTCCTGCTACAGTCTCACTGTCTACAGTCTAACTGCACCCAGTACAGAAACTCCATCTTAAGATCCACATTTTGACTGTACCTGTGACGTAAATTCCTAGTTGGGACCAGCATCTCAGGGTGTGTCTATTAATGAGGTGCAAGGGAGGGGTGATGGTGGGTTACGGGGATTGTCCACTCTGCCACATTGCGCAGTCTCATTGATCCCTCTCTTGCCCCCCAGTTCACTTCTGCACCTACAGGGAAAAGTTCATGAGTGTTTACTGCCGTGTGTCAGCCCTGCTGGAGTTAGACTCACTCATTTCCCAGCAGGCCTTGAGGGAGGCCATTTCTGATGAAGAGCTTCTCTCAGCAAAACAGAGGCACAAGGAGGTGTCGGACTCCGTGCAGGTAGGAAGGGCAGAATGTTATTGGATATATAAACCCCCCCCCCGAACCCCTCGATTAGATTCCAGTCTGTAACTCACTCCCGGGTATCTGTTATTCTATATATAAACCCCCTGAACCCCTCGATTAGATTCCAGCCTGTAACTCACTCCCGGGTATCTGTTATTCTATATATAAACCCCCCCGAACCCCTCGATTAGATTCCAGTCTGGAACTCACTCCCGGGTATCTGTTATTCTATATATAAACCCCCCCGAACCCCTCGATTAGATTCCAGCCTGTAACTCACTCCCGGGTATCTGTTATTCTATATATAAACCCCCCGAACCCCTCGATTAGATTCCAGCCTGTAACTCACTCCCGGGTATCTGTTATTCTATATATAAACCCCCCCGAACCCCTCGATTCGATTCCAGCCTGTAACTCACTCCCGGGTATCTGTTATTCTATATATAAACCCCCCGAACCCCTCGATTAGATTCCAGTCTGTAACTCACTCCCGGGTATCTGTTATTCTACTGAATCAAGCTCCAACATACTTGGTCTGTTGCTGCACACGTCTTGTACCAATACGAGCCGCTGGTGGTCTGTATGATTATTTTGCTGCCATTTCTCACACTGCAGAGCAGGATCGCTGACAACTCCAGGGTGAGATGTGAGATTTCACACACAGAGTAACAGAATATCAGAATATATTATACAATTCCTGCCCCTGGTCACTATCCTGTAACCCACGCTGAGTGTGTGAATGTGTGGTACAGGTGAGTGCGTGTGTGTCTACATTGTACAGGGTGTGGTACAGGTGGGTGTGCGGTACAGGTGAGTGCGTGTGTATCTGCATGGTACAGGTGTGGTACAGGTGAGTGTGTGTGTTTCTGTGTGGTACAGATGAGTGTGTGTATCTGCGTGGTACAGGTATGGTACAGGTGAGGGTGTGTGGTACAGGTGAGGGTGTGTGGTACAGGTATGGTACAGGTGAGGGTGTGTGGTACAGGTGAGGGTGTGTGGTACAGGTATGGTACAGGTGAGGGAGTGTGGTACAGGTGAGGGAGTGTGGTACAGGTGAGGGAGTGTGGTACAGGTGTGGTACAGGTGAGGGAATGTGGTACAGGTGTGGTACGGGTGAGGGAATGTGGTACAGGTGAGGGGGTGTGGTACAGATGTGGTACAGGTGAGGGTGTGTGTGGTACAGGTGAGGGGGTGTGGTACAGGTGAGGGAGTGTGGTACAGGTGAGGGAGTGTGTGGTACAGGTGAGGGAGTGTGGTACAGGTGAGGGTGTGTGTGGTACAGGTGAGGGAGTGTGTGGTACAGGTGAGGGAGTGTGGTACAGGTGTGGTACAGGTGAGGGAGTGTGGTACAGGTGAGGGTGTGTGGTACAGGTGAGGGAGTGTGGTACAGGTGAGGGGGTGTGGTACAGGTGAGGGAGTGTGGTACAGGTGAGGGAGTGTGTGGTACAGGTGAGGGTGTGTGTAGTACAGGTGAGGGAGTGTGTGGTACAGGTGAGGGAGTGTGGTACAGGTGTGGTACAGGTGAGGGAGTGTGTGGTACAGGTGAGGGAGTGTGTGGTACAGGTGAGGGAGTGTGGTACAGGTGTGGTACAGGTGAGGGAGTGTGGTACAGGTGAGGGTGTGTGGTACAGGTGTGGTACAGGTGAGGGAGTGTGGTACAGGTGAGGGAGTGTGTGGTACAGGTGAGGGAGTGTGGTACAGGTGTGGTACAGGTGAGGGAGTGTGGTACAGGTGAGGGTGTGTGGTACAGGTGTGGTACAGGTGAGGGAGTGTGGTACAGGTGAGGGAGTGTGGTACAGGTGTGGTACAGGTGAGGGAGTGTGGTACAGGTGTGGTACAGGTGAGGGAATGTGGTACAGGTGAGGGTGTGTGTGGTACAGGTGTGGTACGGGTGAGGGAATGTGGTACAGGTGAGGGTGTGTGGTACAGGTGTGGTACGGGTGAGGGTGTGTGTGGTACAGGTGAGGGGGTGTGGTACAGGTGAGGGTGTGTGGTACAGGTGTGGTACAGGTGAGGGTGTGTGTGGTACAGGTGAGGGTGTGTGTGGTACAGGTGAGGGAGTGTGGTACAGGTGAGGGTGTGTGTGGTACAGGTGAGGGAGTGTGGTACAGGTATGGTACAGGTGTGGTACAGGTGAGGGTGTGTGTGGTACAGGTGAGGGTGTGTGTGGTACAGGTGAGGGGGTGTGGTACAGGTGAGGGGTGTGGTACAGGTGTGGTACAGGTGTGGTACAGGTGAGGGTGTGTGTGGTACAGGTGAGGGTGTGTGGTACAGGTGTGGTACAGGTGAGGGGGTGTGGTACAGGTGAGGGAGTGTGTGGTACAGGTGAGGGGGTGTGGTACAGGTGAGGGAGTGTGGTACAGGTGAGGGTGTGTGTGGTACAGGTGAGGGAGTGTGTGGTACAGGTGTGGTACAGGTGAGGGTGTGTGTGGTACAGGTGAGGGTGTGTGGTACAGGTGTGGTACAGGTGAGGGGGTGTGGTACAGGTGAGGGTGTGTGGTACAGGTGTGGTACAGGTGAGGGGGTGTGGTACAGGTGAGGGTGTGTGTGGTACAGGTGTGGTACAGGTGAGGGTGTGTGTGGTACAGGTGAGGGTGTGTGGTACAGGTGTGGTACAGGTGAGGGGGTGTGGTACAGGTGAGGGTGTGTGTGGTACAGGTGTGGTACAGGTGAGGGTGTGTGTGGTACAGGTGAGGGGGTGTGGTACAGGTGAGGGTGTGTGGTACAGGTGTGGTACAGGTGAGGGGTGTGGTACAGGTGTGGTACAGGTGAGGGTGTGTGTGGTACAGGTGAGGGTGTGTGGTACAGGTGTGGTACAGGTGAGGGGGTGTGGTACAGGTGAGGGTGTGTGTGGTACAGGTGTGGTACAGGTGAGGGTGTGTGTGGTACAGGTGAGGGGTGTGGTACATGTGTGGTAGAGGTGTGGTACAGGTGAGGGTGTGTGTGGTACAGGTGAGGGTGTGTGGTACAGGTGTGGTACAGGTGAGGGTGTGTGTGGTACAGGTGAGGGTGTGTGGTACAGGTGTGGTACAGGTGAGGGTGTGTGTGGTACAGGTGAGGGGGTGTGGTACAGGTGAGGGTGTGTGGTACAGGTGTGGTACAGGTGTGGTACAGGTGAGTGTGTGTGTGGTACAGGTGAGGGTGTGTGTGGTACAGGTGAGGGAGTGTGGTACAGGTGTGGTACAGGTGAGTGTGTGTGTGGTACAGGTGAGGGTGTGTGTGGTACAGGTGTGGTACAGGTGTGGTACAGGTGAGGGTGTGTGTGGTACAGGTGAGGGTGTGTGTGGTACAGGTGAGGGAGTGTGGTACAGGTGTGGTACAGGTGTGGTACAGGTGAGGGTGTGTGGTACAGGTGAGGGTGTGTGTGGTACAGGTGAGGGAGTGTGTGGTACAGGTGAGGGAGTGTGGTACAGGTGTGGTACAGGTGAGGGTGTGTGGTACAGGTGAGGGTGTGTGTGGTACAGGTGAGGGAGTGTGGTACAGGTGTGGTACAGGTGAGGGTGCCGGTATCTGTGACATTTCCTCTTCCTTCTCCTGCAGCAACTCGATGTGATTTGGCGTGAGGTGCGGTGGATTATGGACGTGTTGCAGTACGCCCGCTACAAACACCCTTCCGGAGGCCTCCCAATCACGTGGCTCATCAGTTCATCAGAGGAGGCTGATCAGGGGAAGAATGATTCCACGTCCTCTCACATGGACTTCCTGCCGTCTGCATCACCATCACCAGAGTTTCGTCAAAGGAGAGCTGTGAGCGGTGAGGGACGTGGAAATCATTCACTGACTGTGCTGGCTTCTCGATCTCAGGGAGGGAGGGGACAGATCACAGGAAGTACAGGCACTGTAGGAGGCCATTCAGCCAATCACACCTGTCCCAGTTCTAGCACTTCAACTGGACCTCTCCACTCGAGTCCCGTTTCCCCTCTCCATGTATCCTTTCATATTTTCCCTTTCCAAATCCTTACCCAGTTCCCTTTTAAATGGTGTTACATTCTCTGCCTCAGTATCACCTTGGGGTAAACTTTCCATCTTCTACAATCACTGCTTCGTCTCCCAGTGAGAATCCTCAGTCTGTTTCCCTTGTTACCGATTCACCAACCAGTGAGAATCCTCAGTCTGTTTCCCTTGTTACCGATTCACCAACCAGTGGTGACCCCCTTTCATTATTCATCCTCTCAAAACCTTCCAGAGTTTTGAAACCCTCCAATCAATGCCCCTCAACCTTCTTTGTTCCATAACAAATCCCTAATTTTCGAGCTTCCCTTCCTAAGTTTAACTTCTCATTTCTGATATCAGTCCAGTCACTCGTCTCTGCTCCCTTTCCTGTCATGTGCTGCAAAGGAATCTCTCACTCCTCCAGCTGTGATCTGATCAAATCCTCGTCAAATTCAAAACCACTTTCTCACTTTTATATTCAGTGCCTCTGTGTATAAAACCAGAATGCCATTTGGCGGAACAGCCTTAAGGGGCTGAATGGCCTCCTCCTGTTCCTATGTTTCTAGACTTTTTAAAAATTTGTTCATGGGATGTGGGCGTCGCTGGCTAGGCCGGCATTTATTGCCCATCCCTAATTGCCCTTTTGCACAGCTGCTTTTTGAATAACAGCTGGCACAGCGTCACCAGAATCTGTTGCCATTCTGAAGAACAAATTATTGCTGAATCAGTCCCACATTTTGACCCAGGCTGAATTACCAGAGGGTGCCCATTGCCTGCTGCCCACTGCCCAGTGCCCGCTGCCCACTGCCCATTGTCTGTTGCCCAGTGCCCATGCCCATTGCCCAGTGCTTGTTGCCCAGTGCCCAGTGCCTCATGACCTGTGCCCATTACTCAGCACCTGATGACCTGTGCCCATTACCCAGCGCCTGATGACCTGTGCCCATTACCCAGCGCCTGATGACCGGTGCCCATTGCCCAGTGCCTGATGACCCGTGCCCATTGCCCAGTGCCCAATGACCCATGCCCATTGCCCAGGGCCCAGTGCCCAATGACCTGATGACCCATTGCCCAGTGCCCGATGACCTGATGACCCATTGCCCAGTGCCCAGTGACCTGTTCCCATTACCCAGTGCCTGTTGACCCATGCCCATTGCCCAGTGCCTGATGACCCATGCCCATTGCCCAGTGCCTGATGACCCGTGCCCATTGCCCAGTGCCTGATGACCCATGTCTATTGCCCAGTGCCCGATGACCCATGCCCAGTGCCCAGTGCCCGATGACCCATGCCCATTGCCCGGGGCCCAGTGCCTGATAACCTGTGCCCATTACCCAGTGCCCAGTGCTCGATGACCTGTTCCCATTACCCAGTGCCTGATGACCCGTGCCCATTGCCCAGTGCCTGATGACCCGTGCCCAGTGCCTGATGACCTGTTCCCATTGCCCAGTGCCTGATGACCCATGCCCATTGCCCAGCGCCTGATGACCCGTGCCCATTGCCCAGTGCCTGATGACCCATGCCCATTGCCCAGTGCCCAGTGCCTGATGACCCATGCCCATTGCCCGGGGCCCAGTGCCTGATAACCTGTGCCCATTACGCAGTGCCCAGTGCTCGATGACCTGTTCCCATTACCCAGTGCCTGATAACCTGTGCCCATTGCCCAGTGCCCGATGACCTGATGACCCATTGCCCGATGACCTGTTCCCATTACCCAGTGCCCAATGACCTGTTCCCATTGCCCAGCACCTGATGACCCGTGCCCATTGCCCAGTGCCCGATGACCTATTCCCATTACCCAGTGCCTGATGACCCATGCCCAGTGCCCAATGACCTGTGCCCAGTGCCCATTGCCCGGTGCCCTCACTCCAGCAGGGGTGAAATTGGTATCGAATCAGCAGCATGACTTCCTTTTCTATAGAAATCAAATCAAGCGGCTGATTGGCCAAAGAACAATTTGACCGCCATCCCCTTCAGGTGAGGAGTGACGATGTTAGCCGGGCTGGAGTGAGGGGCCGGGCTGGAGCGAGGGGCCGGGCGGGAGCGAGGGGCCGGGCGGGAGCGAGGGGCCGGGCGGGAGCGAGGGGCCGGGCGGGAGCGAGGGGCCAGGCGGGAGCGAGGGGCCGGGCGGGAGTGAGGGGCCACTGGGTGCTGCTGTGAGGAGGTCCCGATGACGTGTCCCTGTGTGTTGCAGGCTCCCAGCCCTGTTCCGAGGATGAGGGATGCTCCGAGGTCTTTCTCCCCACGGACAGTGACTATGATTCGAGTGAGGCGCTCAGCCCGAGGGACCTGGACCTGCTCCACTCTTCGGCCTCTGACTTGGGGCAGCGGGTCGGCTCTGGATTGAGTGGCAGTGCCCCTGATGTTCTACAGGTGCACCAGCTGCAGCTGACGGAGGATTGCGGGGAGAAGGGCAGCTTTCGGGCAGAGAGTGAGCGGGTGGTGGGGGGTGGCGGGGGCCCGGAGGTGGGGGGAGTGGGCAGGAGCGGTGGGGGGAAGTCCGGCTTCTTGAGTAAGAGAGGGACGCCCCTGCCTCACTTTAATCACCACCGGTGGCTGCGCTGTCACCGGGAGAGCCCGGCTCTCAGCCTGGCCGAGGGAGTTTACACTCATGGGCAGGGGTCAGAGTTGCCCCGGGGCTCTGCTGCTCCGGCCCTGGTGATCCCCTTCCCTAAACCGCCCTGCTGCCCCCCCGACAGGCTGAGTCTCCCCCGGAGCGTGCAAGTGACCAGTGGGGAGGCAACGCTGAATGTCCGCGAGATCCTGGTGGAACCATGCCCAGGGGGCGGCTCCTGGACCCTGGGTATCTGTGGGCCGCAGCCGGCTGACCCCGAGGACGATTCCCCGAGCAGCACCACCCGGGAGACCGACTGTGACCAACTGTCCGACACTCAGGCCACCGATATATTCAGCAGCGTCCTATAGACACCCACCGAGCAGAGGACGGAGATTTAACAGGGCTCGATGGCCAGGGGTGAGTGGACACATTGGCCGGAGTGGTCCGGTGTGGTCTAGTCCGGTCCGGTCCGGTGTGGTCTAGTCCGGTCCAGTCCGGTGTGGTCCAGTGTGGTCCAGTCCGGTCCGGTGTGGTCCAGTGTGGTCCGGTCCGGTGTGGTCCAGTGTGGTCCAGTCCGGTCCGGTGTGGTCCAGTCCGGTCCGGTGTGGTCCAGTCCGGTCCGGTGTGGTCCAGTCCGGTGTGGTCCAGTGTGGTCCGGTCCGGTGTGGTCCAGTCCGGTCCGGTGTGGTCCAGTGTGGTCCGGTCCGGTGTGGTCCAGTCCGGTCCGGTGTGGTCCAGTGTGGTCTAGTCCGGTCCAGTCCGGTGTGGTCCAGTGTGGTCCGGTCCGGTGTGGTCTAGTCCGGTCCAGTCCGGTGAGGTCCAGTGTGGTCCGGTGTGGTCCAGTCCGGTCCGGTGTGGTCCAGTGGGGTCCGGTCCGGTCCGGTGTGGTCCAGTGTGGTCCAGTCCGGTCCGGTGTGGTCCAGTGGGGTCCAGTCCAGTCCGGTGTGGTCCAGTCCGGTCCGGTGTGGTCCAGTGGGGTCCAGTCCAGTCCGGTGTGGTCCAGTCCAGTCCGGTGTGGTCCAGTCCGGTCCGGTGTGGTCCAGTCCGGTCCGGTGTGGTCCAGTCCGGTGTGGTCCAGTGTGGTCCGGTCCGGTGTGGTCCAGTCCGGTCCGGTGTGGTCCAGTGTGGTCCGGTCCGGTGTGGTCCAGTCCGGTCCGGTGTGGTCCAGTGTGGTCTAGTCCGGTCCAGTCCGGTGTGGTCCAGTGTGGTCCGGTCCGGTGTGGTCTAGTCCGGTCCAGTCCGGTGAGGTCCAGTGTGGTCCGGTGTGGTCCAGTCCGGTCCGGTGTGGTCCAGTGGGGTCCGGTCCGGTCCGGTGTGGTCCAGTGTGGTCCAGTCCGGTCCGGTGTGGTCCAGTGGGGTCCAGTCCAGTCCGGTGTGGTCCAGTCCGGTCCGGTGTGGTCCAGTGGGGTCCGGTCCGGTCCGGTGTGGTCCAGTGGGGTCCAGTCCAGTCCGGTGTGGTCCAGTCCAGTCCGGTGTGGTCCAGTCCGGTCCGGTGTGGTCCAGTGGGGTCCGGTCCGGTGTGGTCCAGTCCGGTCCGGTGTGGTCCAGTGGGGTCCAGTCCAGTCCGGTGTGGTCCAGTCCGGTCCGGTGTGGTCCAGTGTGGTCCAGTCCGGTCCGGTGTGGTCCAGTGTGGTCCAGTCCAGTCCGGTGTGGTCCAGTCCGGTCCGGTGTGGTCCAGTCCGGTCCGGTGTGGTCCAGTCCGGTCCGGTGTGGTCCAGTCCGGTCCGGTGTGGTCCAGTCCAGTCCGGTGTGGTCCAGTCCGGTCCCGGTCCCGGTCCCGGTCCCATTCCCAACTTGTGTTCAATCTGCTGATTTCAGCAGGTGCTGCAATGAACTCCTGGGTTCGGGAGGTGGAACCGATTAGTCAAGGTTCCCGCCCCCTGAAAACCCACTGGTGGTTCGGACATGGGCTGAGAACAGGGCCAGACCTGGCTGCGATTCCTCCACAGTCAAATAGTCTCCTGCCACTCGCCTTCTAGGCTCACACCCTAGCGAGAGTCAGAGACTCCAGGAGGGTGGGGGCAGAAATAAATAAATAAATAAATGTACAAGTTGCAGGTCAACTTTTTGAAAATATTTCAAGCTGAATCGAATGGTTGTGGGAGTGATTTTAGAGTTTGTGTTTATTCCCTCCTGACTTGGAATCCATGCGTCACTGATCAGGACAGCTGCTGACAAACACAGTCTGTTCATCAGGGAGTGGCGTTTTCCTGACTCAGGCTGATTCATGGGGAAAGTTTTCCGATTTCATCCTTTGCACGAGATTGAAAAGATGCCAGTGTTATGGCACAGCTCCGTGTCCATCACACCGGCCCTGCACCAGCTGACAGTCTGCCCACCCCATCGCCCACCTTCTCTTGCTTGCTGTGACTTTTTGTACCCACAATATATTTTTCTACAACATGTTCACGGGTAAAATGTTATTCGATCTGGTGAATTTGATGCGCAGAATCACCCCGGGGTGAATTGTGAAATTGCAGTTTGTCCAGAGGCCAGTGATGGGGAAAAGGGGCGAGGGGTGAGATGTTCGAACTGATCGACTGCCTTTAATTCAGCAGAGATGTGTTTGGGAATAAATGCAGAGTGGGCGGTAGGGTAATGATAACCTGGCTTGTTCTTTGCGTCAATGGGTCATAGCGTCGTACTGCACAGTAGGAGGCCATTCGGCCCATCGTGCCTGTGCTGGCTCTTTGAAAGAGTGATCCAATTAGTCCCATTCCCCTGCTCTTTCCCCAGAGCCCTGTAAATTTTTTCCCTTCAAGTATTTATCCAATTCCCTGCTGAAAGTTATTATTGAACCTGCTTCCACCGCCCTTTCAGGCAGCACATTCCAGATCAGAACAACTCACTGCATAAAAAAATTTCTCCTCATCTCATGTTGAAGGTTTAAGTACTTGAGAGTAGGGGCAAAATGTTTCCTCTCGTTGCTGATATCAGGAAAATCGGGCATCACCCAGGGGCACCAACATCAGTCAGTGGAGGGAGGAATCAACAAAGTGTTTTTGGTGTAAACCCCTTGATCTGAACTCTCTCATTCGCTGCTCAACACTCGGCCCTGGTAGATTTTATCGAAAAGCTCACTAGGACTTGGTGTATCCAGCTCACACCTTCGTGCAGAAGATGGAAGATGAGCAACTCAATGGCTGCGTGTGTCAGTGTCTCGTCCCTAAGCCACAAAGAGCAGGAAAGGCTCAGGCTCCATTCCCGGCCTGTGCCATGTTAATTCATCTCGCCCACTGTGGCAGTAGGGGCTACAATTGTCTCTGGACCAAGGAAGGAAAATCAGCCAGGGTTCCTGCCACTACTCACTGTCTATTGACCCTCTGCTGAAACGTGTATGCGTGCGTGTTTGTGTATGTGTGCGTGTGTGTTTGCATATGTATGCATGTGCATGCGAATTTGCATGTGTTTGCGTATGTGTGCGTGTTTGCGAATGCATGTGTGTTTGTGCGTGTTTGTGTATGTGTTTGTGTGTGTGTGTGCGTGTTTGTGAATGTATGCATGTGTGTGCGTTTGCGTATGTGTGCGTGTTTGCATGTGTGTGCGTATTTGTGAATGTATGCCTGTGTGTGCGTGTTTGTGTGTGCGTGTTTGCGAATGCATGCGTGTTTGTGCATGTGTGCATGCGTGTTTGCATTGGTGTGCATGCGTGTTTGTGTATGTGTTTGTGTGTGCGTGTTTATGAATGTATGCATGTGTGTGCGTTTGCGTATGTGTGCGTGTTTGCGTGTGTGTGCGTATTTGTGAATGTATGCCTGTGTTTGTGTGTGCGTGTTTGTGAATGTATGCGGTGTGTGCGTGTTTGCGTGTGTGCGTGTTTGTGAATGTATGCGTGTGTGTGCATCTTTGCATGTGTGTGCGTGTTTGCGAATGCTTGTCTCTATTGTGTCAGGACATGATTGGGCGTGGCTGTAATGCCCAACATGGTTGAATATCCTGCTGCCATTGTAAATCTAAGCTCGCACATGAGGACTGGGCCCTTGGTGAGGTGCTGGAAGGTGCCCAGCCTTTTTGGAATGTGTCCCCAAGTCAGAGTCAGGAGAGGGCGAGGAAATAAATTGTATTTAAAAGCAAAGAGGGGAAGGGAGCTTGGCTGAGGGTTTATCTCAACCTCATTATCTAATTGTGAAGCTTTCTGTAATACACAACCTCCCCCTCAAACTTTCACCCTCGTTTGACAAAACGACAGGGAAATACTTTCGAGAAACTTCGGGGCTTCTGCGTTTCAAATCCATGGTTGGCGTTGAATTATTTGCACTAACGCGGTTTAAGGGTTGAGTGAAGTGATGTCACGTGTGGGAAATCGGACATATTCAGACCCTCTCTCTCGGGTCAGTGTCCGAAGAAATAATTTCAGGAACGGTTTGTGGGCCGGAGAGACAGAGGCAGACTTGGAGGCGAGATTTGGATGTAAAAATGAAGACCCGTTTTGTTCTGGCATGGTCGATCTCTGCACTTCCCAGCCTGATTAATCCTGCAATATGTTGTCTGTTTTTGCAAAGTCCACACAGCAAAAGGGGAAGATGTTGGTGTCTGTGTTCCTGGTGTGTGCATGTCTGTGATTTCATGCAATGGTGCTGTCTTTCATTGTCTGTTATGAGGACTGAGACACTGTTTCTTCCCCAGTGGATTCCGTGATTAAATTCGATTATCATAAGCCTGGCTTTGGTCAATCATCATATCAGCTCCCTGTGAACACAGACATATCAGCAGGGGAGCACATGTTACACTCAGAACAAATTCCCTGTCTGGTATTTTAGCGAAGATGGATTCTGTACACTCAGTTATATCAGCAGTTTTTTTTATTCGTTCATGGGATGTGGGCGTCGCTGGCGAGGCCGGCATTTATTGCCCATCCCTAATTGTCCTTGAGAAGGTGGTGGTGAGCCGCCTTCTTGAACCGCTGCAGTCCGTGTGGTGACGGTTCTCCCACAGTGCTGTTAGGAAGGGAGTTCCAGGATTTTGACCCAGCGACGATGAAGGAACGGCGATATATTTCCAAGTCGGGATGGTGTGTGACTTGGAGGGGAACGTGCAGGTGGTGTTGTTCCCATGTGCCTGCTGCCCTTGTCCTTCTAGGTGGTAGAGGTCGCGGGTTTAGGAGGTGCTGTCGAAGAAGCCTTGGCGAGTTGCTGCAGTGCATCCTGTGGATGGTACACACTGCAGCCACGGTGTGCCGGTGGTGAAGGGAGTGAATGTTTAGGGTGGTGGATGGGGTGCCAATCAAGCGGGCTGCTTTATCTTGGATGGTGTCGAGCTTCTTGAGTGTTGTTGGAGCTGCACTCATCCAGGCAAGTGGAGAGTATTCCATCACACTCCTGACTTGTGCCTTGTAGATGGTAGAAAGGCTTTGGGAAGTCAGGAGGTGAGTCACTCGCTGCAGAATACCCAGCCTCTGACCTGCTCTCGTAGCCATATATGGCTGGTCCAGTTAAGTTTCTGGTCAATGGTGACCCCCAGGATGTTGATGGTGGGGGATTCGGCGATGGTAATGCCATTGAATGTCAAGGGGAGGTGGTTAGACTCTCTCTTGTTGGAGATGGTCATTGCCTGGCACTTATCTGGTGCGAATGTTACTTGCCACTTATGAGCCCAAGCCTGGATGTTGTCCAGGTCTTGCTGCATGCGGGCACGGACTGCTTCATTATTTGAGGGGTTGGGAATGGAACTGAACACTGTGCAATCATCAGCGAACATCCCCATTTCTGACCTTATGAAGGAGGGAAGGTCATTGATGAAGCAGCTGAAGATGGTTGGGCCTAGGACACTGCCCTGAGGAACTCCTGCAGCAATGTCCTGGGGCTGAGATGATTGGCCTCCAACAACCACTACCATCTTCCTTTGTGCTAGGTATGACTCCAGCCACTGGAGAGTTTTCCCACTGATTCCCATTGACTTCAATTTTACTCGGGCTCCTTGGTGCCACACTCGGTCAAATGCTGCCTTGATGTCAAGGGCAGTCACTATCACCTCACCTCTGGAATTCAGCTCTTTTGTCCATGTTTGGACCAAGGCTGTAATGAGGTCTGGAGCCGAGTGGTCCTGGCGGAACCCAAACTGAGCATCAGTGAGCAGGTTATTGGTGAGTAAGTGCCGCTTGATAGCACTGTCGATGACACCTTCCATCACTTTACTGATGATTGAGAGTAGACTGATGGGGCGGTAATTGGCCGGATTGGATTTGTCCTGCTTTTTGTGGACAGGACATACCTGGGCAATTTTCCACATTGTCGGGTAGATGCCAGTGTTGTAGCTGTACTGGGACAGCTTGGCTAGAGGCGCAGCTAGTTCTGGAGCACAAGTCTTCAGCACTACAGCTGGGATGTTGTCGGGGCCCATAACCTTTGCTGTATCCAGTGCACTCAGCCGTTTCTTGATATCACGTGGAGTGAAACGAATTGACTGAAGACTGACTTCTGTGATGGTGGGGATATCGGGAGGAGGCTGAGATGGATCATCCACTCGGCACTTCTGGCTGAAGATGGTTGCAAACGCTTCAGCCTTGTCTTTTGCACTCACGTGCTGGACTCCGCCATCATTGAAGATGGGGATGTTTGCAGAGCCTCCTCCTCCCGTTAGTTGTTTAATTGTCCACCACCATTCACGACTGGATGTGGCAGGACTGCAGAGCTTTGATCTGATCCGTTGGTTGTGGAATCACTTAGCTCTGTCTATAGCATGTTGCTTCCGCTCTTTAGCATGCATGTCGTCCTGAGTTGTAGCTTCACCAGGTTGGCACCTCATTTTTAGGTACGCCTGGTGTTGCTCAAGGCATGCTCTTCTACACTCCTCATTGAACCAGGATTGATCCCCTGGCTTGTTGGTAATGGTAGAGTGAGGAATATGCCGGGCCATGGGGCTACAGATTGTGCTGGAATACAATTCTGCTGCTGCAGCTGGCCCACAGCCCCTCATGGATGCCCAGTTTTGAGCTGCTAGATCTGTTCTGAATCTATCCCATTTAGCACGGTGGTAGTGCCACACAACACGTTGGATGGTGTCCTCAGTGCGAAGACGGGACTTCATCTCCATGAGGACTGTGCGGTGGTCACTCCCAGCAATACTGTCATGGACAGATGCATTTGCGACAGGTAGATTGGTGAGGACGAGGTCAAGTAAGTTTTTCCCTCGTGTTGGTTCGCTCACCACCTGCCGCAGGCCCAGTCTGGCAGTTATGTCCTTCAGGACTCGGCCAGCTCGGTCAGTAATGGTGCTACTGAGCCACTCTTGGTGATGGACATTGAAGTCCCCCACCCAGAGTACATTCTGTCTCCTTGCTCCCCTCAGTGCTTCCTCCAAGTGGTGTTCAACATGGAGGAGGACTGATTCATCAGCTGAGGGAGGGCGGTAGGTGGTAATCAGCAGGAGGTTTCCTTGCCCATGTTTGACCTGATGCCATGAGATTTCATGGGGTCCAGAGTCAATGTTGAGGACTCCCAGGGCCACTCCCTCCTGACTGTATATCACTGTACCGCCACCTCTGGTGGGTCTGTCCTGCCGGTGGGACAGGACATACCCAGGGATGGTGATGGAAGAGTCTGTGACGTTGGCTGAAAGGTATGATTCTGTGAGTATGGCTATGTCAGGCTGTTGCTTGACTAGTCTGTGGGACAGCTCTCCCAATTTTGGCACAAGTCCCCAGATGTTAGTGAGGAGGACTTTGCAGGGTCGACTGGGCTTGGTGTTTTGCCTTTGTCGTGTCCGGTGCCTAGTGGTCCGATGCCGGGTGGTCCGTCCGGTTTTATTCTTATTATGACTTTTTGTTGCGAGATTGTACAACTGAGTGCCTTGCTGGGCCATTTCAGAGGGCAATTAAGAATCAACCACATTGCTGTGGGTCTGGAGTCACATTTTGGCCGGATTGGGTAAGGACGGCAGGTTTCCTTCCCTAAAGGACATTAGTGAACCAGATGGGTTTTTACGATATTCCGGTAGTTTCATGGCCACCATTACTGATACTCGTATTTTAATTCCAGATTTTTATTTAATTAATTGAATTTAAATTCCCCAGCTGCCGTGGCGGGATTTGAACTCATGACTCCGGATTTTTAGTCCAGGCCTCTGGATTACTAGTCCAGTAACATAACCACTATGCTACCGTACCCATAGTTAGTATTATTAGAGTAGGCCATTCGGCCCTTCGGGCCTACTCCGCCATTCGCAATGATCATGGCTGATCGTCTAACTCAGTACCCTGTTCCCGCTTTTTCCCCATATCCCTTGATCCCTTTAGCATTAAGAAATATATCTGTCTCCTTCTTGAATACATCTAATGACTTGGCCTCCACTGCCTTCTGTGGTAGAGAATTCCACAGGTTCACCACCCTCTGAGTGAAGAAATTTCACCTCATCTTGGTTCTAAATGGCATACCCCGTATCCTGAGACTGTGACCCCTGGTTCTGGACTCCCCAGCCATCGGGAACATCCTCCCTGCATCTAGTCTGTCTAGTCCTGTTAGAATTTTATATGTTTCGATGAGATCATTCTTCTAAACTCTAGTGAATATAGGCCTAGTCGACCCAATCTCTCCTCATACGTCAGTCCTGCCATCCCAGGAATCAGTCTGGTAAACCTTCGTTGCACTCCCTCCATGGCAAGGACATCCTTCCTCAGATAAGGAGACCAAAACTGCACACAATACTCCAGATGTGGTCTCACCAAGGCCCTGTATAACTGCAGTAAGACATCCCTGCTCCTGTACTCAAATCCTCTTGCAATGAAGGCCATCATACCATTCGCCTTCCTAACTACTTGCTGCACCTGAATGCTCGCTTTCAGTGACTGGTGTACAAGGACACCCAGGTCTCGTTGCACCTCCCCTTTTCCCAATCTATCACCATTCAGATAATCTGCCTTTCTGTTTTTACAACCAAAGTGGATAACCTCACATTTATCCACATTATACTGCATCTGCCATGTTCTTGCCCACTCACCCAACTTGTCTAAATCACATTGGAGCCTCTTTGCATCCTCCTCACAGCTCACATTCCACCCCAGCTTTGTGTCGTCTGCAAACTTGGAAATGTTACATTCCGTTCCCTCATCCAAATCATTGATATATATTGTGAATAGCTGGGGCCCAAGCACTGATCCCTGCAGTACCCCACTAGTCACTGCCTGCCACCCCGAAAAAGACCCGTTTATTCCTACTCTCTGTTTCCTGTCTGTTAACCAATTCTCAATCCATGCCAGTATATTCCCCCCAATCCCATGTGCTTTAATTTTGCACACTAACCTCTTGTGTGGGACCTTATCAAAAGCCTTCTGAAAATCCAAATACACCACATCCACTGGTTCTCCCCTATCTATTCTACTAGTTACAGCCTCAAAACAACTCCAGTAGATTTGTTAAGCATGACTTCCCTTTCATAAACCCATGCTGACTTTGTCCAATCCCATTAATGCCCTCCAAGTGTTCTGTTATCACATCTTTTATAATAGACTCTAGCATTTTCCCCACTACTGATGTTAGGCTAACCGGTCTATAATTCCCTGTTTTTTCTCTCCCTCCTTTTTTAAATAGTGGGGTTACATTTGCCACCCTCCAATCTGTAGGAACTGTTCCAGAGTCTATAGAATTTTGGAAGATGATCACCAATGCATCCACTATTTCCAGGGCCACTTCCTTTAGTACTCTGGGATGTAGATTATCAGGCCCTGGGGATTTATCAGCCTTTAGCCCCATTAATTTCCCGAGCACTATTTTTTTACTAATACTGATTTCCTTCAGTTCCTCCCTCTCACTAGACCCTTGGTTCCCTAACATTTCCGGGAGGTTACTTGTGTCCTCCTTTGTGAAGACAGAACCAAAGTATGTGTTTAATTGTTCTGCCATTTCTTTGTTCCCCATTATAATTTCCCCCATTTCTGACTGTACGGGACCTACATTACCCTGTGCACTCAGTTATATCAGCTGTCAGTATTATTACCCTGTACAGTCAGTAGTGATCAGAGTTTTGAAGAAGTCTTTTAAAGTAGTTAGTCAGAAGGAACTGGGTAGAGGGGTGAGGAGGAGCCCGGTGTTGGAGGGGAGGAGGGAGTGAGGGGTGAGGGGAGAGGGGAGGGGAGGTAGTGAGGGAAGGAGAAGGGAGTGAGGGGAGAAGGAGTGAAGGGCAGGAGGGTGAGGAGAAGGTGTTAGAGGGGAGGCGAAGGAGTGAGGGGGAGGAGGAGCTCAGTGTTAGAGGGGAAAGTTTATTGTTAACTTTGGTGTGAAACTCATTGGGACAGCAGCTGTCAAAGTGAATTTCACTGTTTTCCCCCCTGTCACTCAGTGTGAGTGTAAACTTCTGGTTAAAATCATGTTGTTAGTTACTGGTAAGGCGAGTTTGTGATAAGTTCAGTAACTACACTGAATCATTGATCAGAAACCTGGGTCCAGGGCCAAAGCCCAGAGCACACAGCATCAAGGTAAAGAGGAGGAGTGGGGATCGGGTACTCAGGGGATACCTTTAGAAGCCTGTAGACTGTCGGAGGAAGGGAAGGCTGAGGGAGGGGAGGAGTCTCACAGTTCTGCAGTCCTGGGAAAGAATGAGTTAGAGTCGATTAGAGATGGTGCTTTGAGTCTTTCACAAAGGGGAGTGGAAATCTGGAACTCTCTCCCCCAAAAGGCTGTGGATGCTGGGGGTCAATTGGAGCTTTCAAGACTGAGATCGATGGATGTTTGTTGGGTGAGGGTATCGAGGGATACGGAGCAAAGGCGGGTAAATGGAGTTGAGGTACAGATCAGCCCCGATCTAATTGAATGGCGGAACAGGCTCGAGGGGCTGAATGGCCTCCTCCTGTTCCTATGTAACAGTGAGGGTACAGGGAGAATGAAGAGTTTGTAGGATTGAGGATTTGGGGATGACAACAACAGGCATTTCTGTAGCATCTGTCGGACAAGTAGGCAGCATTTAGGAGGAAAAACTGAGTTGCTGGGAAAATGGAGGATTGGGATTGGGGAACCCAAAGACTAGGTTAAAGAGAGAGGTTTTGAGCAGGTTTTGTGAAAGCTGGAAGGGAGGTGGGAAGGCAGAGGGAACTGGGCAGGTGTGTAGTGAATGAAGAGCAGTTCCGAACGGTGCAACAGAGCAATGGAAGGGACCAGGAGACGCCCAGCATCAGGTGTGTGGAGTGGGTGAGCGGGGCCAGAGGAGATCGGTACGGAAAAGTGGAAAGAAGAGAGGAAAGTTAATCTTAACACAAGTGTTGCCAGCCCATGTGTTCAAGTAAAGCCCCACAATGTGCCGTGACTCTTAGTGAAGACCAAGTCAGAACTGCACACACGGATCTCCCATTAACAGGCGTCCTGGCAAATCGTCCGTAGCAACTGGCTCCTTATTACATGTTCACAGGGTAAACAAGCTGCATAAATGTTAATCAGACAAGGTCACGAAAGAGGTCTGAAACAAGGATTGTAGCAGAGTGAGGGGACTGTGATTAGATCCCTGATTGAGATTACACCTAATTATTCCTATCAGGCTTCCTCTCAACCATTTCTTGTGAATTTCAAACTATCTTAACTTCTTTTGTGATCAACACCCCACAAAATAAAAAGGAGTAAGAGTAGGAAAGCACAGGCTGGTAAACTGTGGAATTTTCCAATCTGCCCGAGGCCCTCCCCAGTTAAGGAGCCTCTTTGCTGGCAGTGACCATGACTGTCTGAGACCTGCTGCTTTCTGTGATCAACTAAAACGGACATTATCACACAGACTGGTGCTGGGGGAGGCGAGGGGGATTACAGAACGCTGCGCTGGCTTCCCGTTTAACTCTTCGCTCACACCTAGAAATGCGGCCAAAGTCCGGAGAGGGGCTGACTCTCTCCCCCTCCCCTGAAGGTTCTGACTCTCTCCCCCCTCCCCTGAAGGTTCTGACTCTCTCCCCCTCCCCTGAAGGTTCTGACTCTCTCCCCCCTCCCCTGAAGGTGCTGACTCTCTCCCCCCTCCCCTGAAGGTTCTGTCTCTCTCCCCCCTCCCCTGAAGGTTCTGTCTCTCTCCCCCCTCCCCTGAAGGTTCTGACTCTCTCCCCCCTCCCCTGAAGGTTCTGACTCTCTTCCCCCCTCCCCTGAAGGTGCTGACTCTCTCCCCCCTCCCCTGAAGGTTCTGTCTCTCTCCCCCCTCCCCTGAAGGTTCTGACTCTCTCCCCCCTCCCCTGAAGGTTCTGACTCTCTTCCCCCCTCCCCTGAAGGTGCTGACTCTCTCCCCCCTCTCCTGAAGGTTCTGTCTCTCTCCCCCCTCCCCTGAAGGTTCTGACTCTCTCCCCCCTCCCCTGAAGGTGCTGACTCTCTCCCCCCTCTCCTGAAGGTTCTGTCTCTCTCCCCCCTCCCCTGAAGGTTCTGACTCTCTCCCCCCTCCCCTGAAGGTGCTGACTCTCTCCCCCCTCTCCTGAAGGTTCTGACTCTCTCCCCCCTCCCCTGAAGGTTCTGACTCTCTCCCCCCTCCCCTGAAGGTTCTGACTCTCTGATAAACATGTACACACAAACCTCTTCAGACCCACAAAGGATTAAGAGGGTGTGAAACACTCAGGGAGCTTTGAGTGCATTTAATTACTGGTAGTAAATATACAGACACTTTCACACACACACAGTATCTCTGTCTCTGTCTCTGTGTTCCTCTCTCAGATCACACACATACACAGTATCAGAATGTCTATCTGTTTCTCTCTCTGTCTCACTTAACACACAGACACATTTGCCCAGATTGAGCTGTCAAATACGGTGAGGTTAACAGCACTCAGTTATTTATGGGTAAATGGTTCAACAACTTCAGGCGAGGAGCAGATACGCGGTTAAATGTCAATATCCAAACGTTGCTGTCTGAGTGACACCGCCCGCTGTTAGCTTCACAAAAACAGTATCTCGCTGTCTGACTGCCTCACCAATGAAATGCATTGAACGGTGTTAAGTTGCTGTATTTGTGGGGCAGAAACTAACGAAACTCAGCACAGAAAGTTAAGTCTTGTCATTTCATGCATAAGTACCCTTTAAACGATGTGATAATTGTTAATTACTGCTAATCAACCTCTCGAGCACTGAAAATTTACTCGATTACAATTGTTTGAGATTTTAAAAATGTCAAATCTTGTTAAAAAATTTTACTTTCCTTTCTGTCTCTTTATTCTCTCCTCTCTCTCTTATTCCAATCTTTCTTTCCCTCTCTTTACTTCTCTTTTTGTACCTGATTTGATTTTGAATTCACCCCTTTTAATTCACCCTCCTTCTCAGTCCTTCCGCTGTTAATTTCTCAATCCTTCAATCTCATTAAGGAGATACCCTGTAGGTGGTCTTCATCACTCAGGTTCCAGGCGCCCTGTCTCCCTCATTGCCCCATTATTCACCTCACACTTTCAGGAACTCCCTCATTGCCCCATTATTCACCTCACACTTTCAGGAACTCCCTCATTGCCCCATTATTCACCTCACACTTCAGTAATTAGTGGCAAAAATATTTTGAGCGAAAGAGTGCAGGAGCAAGTTTAAGATGCCCTGTGACAGCAAAATCAGGCCCAACATCTCTCTCTAATACACATATAGACAGTATCTCTCTCTAATATACACATGGACAGTATATCTCTCTAATATACATAGAGACAGTATCTCTCTCTAATATACATGTAGACAGTATCTCTCTCTAATACACATATCGACAGTATCTCTCTCTAATATACACATGGACAGTATATCTCTCTAATATACACAGAGACTGTATCTCTCTCTAATATACATGTAGACAGTATCTCTCTCTAATATACCTATAGACAGTATCTCTCTCTAATATACACAGAGACAGTATCTCTCTCTAATATACACAGAGACATTATCTCTCTCTAATATACAAATAGACAGTATCTCTCTCTAATATACATATAGACAGTATCTCTCTCTAATATACATATAGACAGTATCTCTCTCTAATATTCACAGAGACAGTATCTCTCTCTAATATACACAGAGACAGTATCTCTCTCTAATATACATATAGACAGTATCTCTCTCTAATATACACAGAGACAGTATCTCTCTCTAATATACATATAGACAGTATCTCTCTCTAATATACATATAGACAGTATCTCTCTCTAATATACATAAAGACAGTATCTCTCTCTAATATACACAGAGACAGTATCTCTCTCTAATATACATATAGACAGTATCTCTCTCTAATATACATATAGACAGTATCTCTCTCTAATATACATATAGACAGTATCTCTCTCTAATATACATATGGACAGTATCTCTCTCTAATATACACAGAGACAGTATCTCTCTCTAATATACATATGGACAGTATATCTCTCTAATATACACAGAGACAGTATCTCTCTCTAATATACATAGAGACAGTATCTCTCTCTAATATACAAATAGACAGTATCTCTCTAATATACACAGAGACAGTATCTCTCTCTAATATACAGAGACTGTATCTCTCTCTAATATACATGTCGACAGTATCTCTCTCTAATATACATAGAGACTGTATCTCTCTCTAATATACACAGAGACAGTATCTCTCTCTAATATACATATAGACAGTATCTCTCTCGAATATACACAGAGACAGTATCTCTCTCTAATATACATATAGACAGTATCTCTCTCGAATATACACAGAGATAGTATCTCTCTCTAATATACATATGGACAGTATCTCTCTCTAATATACACAGAGACAGTATCTCTCTCTAATATACATGTAGACAGTATATCTCTCTCTAATATACACAGAGACAGTATCTCTCTCTAATATACATATGGACAGTATATCTCTCTAATATACACAGAGACAGTATCTCTCTCTAATATACATATAGACAGTATCTCTCTCTAATATACATAGAGACAGTATCTCTCTCTAATATACACAGAGACAGTATCTCTCTCTAATATACATATAGACAGTATCTCTCTCTAACATACACAGAGACAGTATCTCTCTCTAATATACACAGAGACAGTATCTCTCTCTAATATACAAATAGACAGTATCTCTCTCTAATATACATATAGACAGTATCTCTCTCTAATATACATAGAGACAGTATCTCTCTCTAATATACACAGAGACAGTATCTCTCTCTAATATACATATAGACAGTATCTCTCTCTAATATACACAGAGACAGTATCTCTCTCTAATATACATATAGACAGTATCTCTCTCTAATATACAAATAGACAGTATCTCTCTCTAATATACATATAGACAGTATCTCTCTCTAATATACAAATAGACAGTATCTCTCTCTAATATACATATAGACAGTATCTCTCTCTAATATACAAATAGACAGTATCTCTCTCTAATATACATATAGACAGTATCTCTCTCTAATATACATAGAGACAGTATCTCTCTCTAATATACACAGAGACAGTATCTCTCTCTAATATACACAGAGACAGTATCTCTCTCTAATATACAAATAGACAGTATCTCTCTCTAATATACATATAGACAGTATCTCTCTCTAATATACACAGATACAGTATCTCTCTCTAATATACATATAGACAGTATCTCTCTCTAATATACATGTAGACAGTATCTCTCTCTAATATACACAGAGACAGTATCTCTCTCTAATATACATATAGACAGTATCTCTCTCTAATATACATATAGACAGTATCTCTCTCTAATATACACAGATACAGTATCTCTCTCTAATATACATATAGACAGTATCTCTCTCTAATATACATGTAGACAGTATCTCTCTCTAATATACATGTAGACAGTATCTCTCTCTAATATACATATAGACAGTATCTCTCTCTAATATACATGTAGACAGTATCTCTCTCTAATATACATATAGACAGTATCTCTCTCTAATATACATAGAGACAGTATCTCTCTCTAATATCCATGTAGACAGTATCTCTCTCTAATATACATGTAGACAGTATCTCTCTCTAATATACACAGAGACAGTATCTCTCTCTAATATACATATAGACAGTATCTCTCTCTAATATACATGTAGACAGTATCTCTCTCTAATATACATATAGACAGTATCTCTCTCTAATATACATAGAGACAGTATCTCTCTCTAATATACATGTAGACAGTATCTCTCTCTAATATACATATAGACAGTATCTCTCTCTAATATACATATAGACAGTATCTCTCTCTAATATACACAGAGACAGTATCTCTCTCTAATATACACAGAGACAGTATCTCTCTCTAATATACATAGAGACATTATCTCTCTCTAATATACACAGAGACAGTATCTCTCTCTAATATACATGTAGACAGTATCTCTCTCTAATATACATGTAGACAGTATCTCTCTCTAATATACACAGAGACAGTATCTCTCTCTAATATACATATAGACAGTATCTCTCTCTAATATACATATAGACAGTATCTCTCTCTAATATACACAGAGACAGTATCTCTCTCTAATATACACAGAGACAGTATCTCTCTCTAATATACATATAGACAGTATCTCTCTCTAATATACACAGATACAGTATCTCTCTCTAATATACATATAGACAGTATCTCTCTCTAATATACATGTAGACAGTATCTCTCTCTAATATACACAGAGACAGTATCTCTCTCTAATATACATATGGACAGTATCTCTCTCTAATATACATGTAGACAGTATCTCTCTCTAATATACATATAGACAGTATCTCTCTCTAATATACATAGAGACAGTATCTCTCTCTAATATACATGTAGACAGTATCTCTCTCTAATATACATATAGACAGTATCTCTCTCTAATATACATATAGACAGCATCTCTCTCTAATATACATATAGACAGTATCTCTCTCTAATATACACAGAGACAGTATCTCTCTCTAATATACACAGAGACAGTATCTCTCTCTAATATACATAGAGACAGTATCTCTCTCTAATATACACAGAGACAGTATCTCTCTCTAATATACACAGAGACAGTATCTCTCTCTAATATACATATAGACAGTATCTCTCTCTAATATACATGTAGACAGTATCTCTCTCTAATATACATATAGACAGTATCTCTCTCTAATATACATAGAGACAGTATCTCTCTCTAATATACATGTAGACAGTATCTCTCTCTAATATACATATAGACAGTATCTCTCTCTAATATACATATAGACAGTATCTCTCTCTAATATACATATAGACAGTATCTCTCTCTAATATACACAGAGACAGTATCTCTCTCTAATATACATAGAGACATTATCTCTCTCTAATATACACAGAGACAGTATCTCTCTCTAATATACATGTAGACAGTATCTCTCTCTAATATACATATAGACAGTATCTCTCTCTAATATACACAGAGACAGTATCTCTCTCTAATATACATATAGACAGTATCTCTCTCTAATATACACAGAGACAGTATCTCTCTCTAATATACACAGAGACAGTATCTCTCTCTAATATACATATAGACAGTATCTCTCTCTAATATACACAGATACAGTATCTCTCTCTAATATACATATAGACAGTATCTCTCTCTAATATACATGTAGACAGTATCTCTCTCTAATATACACAGAGACAGTATCTCTCTCTAATATACATATAGACAGTATCTCTCTCTAATATACATGTAGACAGTATCTCTCTCTAATATACATATAGACAGTATCTCTCTCTAATATACATGTAGACAGTATCTCTCTCTAATATACATGTAGACAGTATCTCTCTCTAATATACACAGAGACAGTATCTCTCTCTAATATACATGTAGACAGTATCTCTCTCTAATATACATATAGACAGTATCTCTCTCTAATATACATAGAGACAGTATCTCTGTCTAATATACATGTAGACAGTATCTCTCTCTAATATACATATAGACAGTATCTCTCTCTAATATACATATAGACAGTATCTCTCTCTAATATACATATAGACAGTATCTCTCTCTAATATACACAGAGACAGTATCTCTCTCTAATATACACAGAGACAGTATCTCTCTCTAATATACATAGAGACAGTATCTCTCTCTAATATACACAGAGACAGTATCTCTCTCTAATATACATGTAGACAGTATCTCTCTCTAATATACATATAGACAGTATCTCTCTCTAATATACACAGAGACAGTATCTCTCTCTCATATACATATAGACAGTATCTCTCTCTAATATACACAGAGACAGTATCTCTCTCTAATATACACAGAGACAGTATCTCTCTCTAATATACATAGAGACAGTATCTCTCTCTAATATACACAGAGACAGTATCTCTCTCTAATATACACAGAGACAGTATCTCTCTCTAATATACATAGAGACAGTATCTCTCTCTAATATACACAGAGACAGTATCTCTCTCTAATATACATAGAGACAGTATCTCTCTCTAATATACATATAGACAGTATCTCTCTCTAATATACACAGAGACAGTATCTCTCTCTAATATACATAGAGACAGTATCTCTCTCTAATATACACAGAGACAGTATCTCTCTCTAATATACACAGAGACAGTATCTCTCTCTAATATACACAGAGACAGTATCTCTCTCTAATATACACAGAGACTGTATCTCTCTCTAATATACACAGAGACTGTATCTCTCTCTAATATACACAGAGACTGTATCTCTCTCTAATATACACAGAGACTGTATCTCTCTCTAATATACACAGAGACAGTATCTCTCTCTAATATACATATAGACTGTATCTCTCTCTAATATACACAGAGACTGTATCTCTCTCTAATATACACAGAGACTGTATCTCTCTCTAATATACACAGAGACTGTATCTCTCTCTGACACACACAGTTTCGCCTCAATCAAAGGACCATCTTCTCAACACTGTTAATCCCACGGAATCACCGAGCTGCCCGACGCTGCCTTAATCCTGAATGATGATCCATCGTAAATCTCATTCGAGTTTTGAGGACGGGCGAAAAGTAAACTTTCATTCCAAAGGATGGAGAGAGAGGGAAAGAGGGGAAATAAACTGTAATTTGTGAGAGTTGGACCGCCCTTCATTTCTGAGAGGGGGAGAGACAGCCTTTTATTTATTATTGAAAATACTTCTGCATTAATGGGAGAATGGGGAAGAGATAAAGGGAATCTTTAGTGTGAGTCTGTGGGGCGGTACACACTGGGAGACTGTGAGCCCTCAGCTCTCTCCGGCCCCACTCTCAGCCTGTGGCGCCAGGCACTCACACCAGCCCCCGCTCACAAATAATCAAAGGATTGTCAATATTTGGGACGCCGCTTTCTGGGTGCGCGGAATGCGAGGAGTTGAATGTGTTTCCATTAGGTGGGGCTGAGAGGCAGACATCAGTCCGAAATAGCAGAATTACAGCAGGATTTAGGGGGAAGATCAGGGAATGGAAATAAAGGGGGCGGCGGGGGGTTTGCACCCTCTCTAACTCACTCATGTTTCTTCCCTCTCTGTCCCTTTAATCTGACTGCAGCCGGCCCCCAATTAAATTGTGATATAAACGAATCTCCCGGTTAAAAAATAAACTCATCGCCTCTAATTATTTTTAAAGTTAAACTTTTGTGTCTGGGGTTTTTCGGTGGCTGTTGACAAACATGAAAGTGTAAATCTCATTCCCACTGAGGGACGGCTCAGTCAGAAACAATGATAAAAATTATAGTTTAAAGATTAAAAAGGATAAGAGCAAAGTTCAGGTCACAAACTGTGATAAAGATACTTCAGGTGAAGGGAATACCAAAATCACAAAAGCAGTTACAGCAGGAGTGACAAATAAGAAACGTGTTAAAAGTTGAACGGTGTGAGAAAGTCAGCATCAGGACAGGACGAGAGGTTGGGTACAGAAATAAATTGAGTGAATTAGAGGCTGAAATGCAGCTTCGAGGACATAATGTGATGGCCGTTACTGAGAGATGACTGCAAGCTGGCCACGATTGGGTGTTAAATATTCCAGATCTTTAGAAAGGATAGGCAAACTGGAAGAGGAGGAGGGGCAGCTTTATTGATTAAAGATACTATTACAACATTAGTAAGAGAGGATATAGTTCAGGGAAAGCAATCAGCGGGGACCCTATGGGTGGAATTGAGGAATAAGAGAGGACTAAAAACTGTAATGGGAGTTGTCCACAGGCCTCCTGATAGCAGCAATGTAGCAGCAGAATGTATTAATTCCGAGATTAGAGAGGTTTGTAGCAGCAGAATTGTTTAAATGGAAGACTTTAATTTTCATATCGATTGGGAAGAGCTCAAGTCAGAAAGGTAGTGAATTTCTTGAGTGCATTCAAGATAGTTTTCTGGATCAATTAGTTCTAGAACCAATAAGAGGGCAGGTCAGACTAGATTTAGTAATGACCCAGTTAATAATCTAACAGTAAGGGAACAGTTATCTAACAGTGAACGTAATCTGATCGAATTCAATGTTAGGTTGAAAAGGAGAAACTTAACACAGTTACTAAGATTCTAGATTTTGGTAATGCTAACTTTAACAGGATGAAGCAGAGACTGACAACAGCAAACTGGTCAAAACCGCTATCGGGTAAAACTACAGATAAACAGTGGGAGGTGTTCAAAAAAGAATTTAGTTTAATACAGGGCCAGTATATTCCCCTAAGGGGCAAGAGCTCTACTTCCCAAATAAAACAGCCATGGTCAGCAAAAGTAGTGAGAGATAACATAAAACTAAAGGAAAGAGCGTACAAAAGTGTAAAGAATAGTGTCAATCCAGGGGACTGGGAGGGAAATAAGGAACAGCAAAGGAAGACAAAAAAGATAGTGAGAGCTGCAAAAAGGGAATTGGAAAAGAAACTTGTGAGGGATATCAAGATTAACACAAAAAGTTTTTACAATTATATTAGAAGAAGGGAGGGCAGTCAAGGGTAATGTGGGCCCTTTAAAAACAGACATGAGTAATATTACAAATGAAACTAAGGAAATGGCAGACTCATTGAATAATTACTTTGTGTCAGCCTTCGCTGTAGAGGAAGGGGATAATATACCTGACATTCCAGGGAAACTAATAATGAATCAAGGACTGGAACTCACCACAGTTAACATAAACAAGAACACAGTATTAGAAACAACAATGGTATAAAAGACGGACCAATCCCCAGGACCTGATGGTTTCCACCCCAGGATTTTAAAGGAAGTAGGGGAGGAAATTGGAGATGCTTCAGCCATAATTTTCCAAAGCTCTCGATTCAGGAATTATCCCTTTTTAGATTGGAGAATTGCAAATGTAACTCTATTATTTAAGGAAGGTGAGAGAAAAACCAGGAAATTATAGACCTGTTAGTCTAACATCTGTTGTGGGGAAGTTATTGGAATCTATAATTAAGGACAGGGTGAGCACTTGGAGGAATTTGAGCTGATTAGAGAGAGCCAATATGGATTTGTAATGGGTAGGTCATGTCTAACGAACCTAATTGAATTTTTTGAGGCAGTAACTAAAGTGGTAGACAGGGGAATGTCGATGGATGTGGTTTATATGGACTTCCAGGAGGCATTCGATGAGGTTCCACATAAGATTCATTCATAAGAAATATTCACTCCCTTCACCACCGGCGCACTGTGGCTGCAGTGTGTACCATCCACAGGATGCACTGCAGCAACTCGCCAAGGCTTCTTCGACAGCACCTCCCAAACCCGCGACCTCTACCACCTAGAAGGACAAGAGCAGCAGGCACATGGGAACAAAACCACCTTCATGTTCCCCTCCAAGTCACACACCATCCCGACTTGGAAATATATCGCCGTTCCTTCATCGTCGCTGGGTCAAAATCCTGGAACTCCCTCCCTAACAGCACTGTGGGAGAACCTTCACCACACGGACTGCAGCAGTTCAAGAAGGTGGCTCACCACCACCTTCTCAAGGGCAATTAGGGATGGGCAATAAATGCTGGCCTTGCCAGTGATGCCCACATCCCATGAACGAATAAAAAAAAGAGATTGTTAGCTAAAATTAAAGCTCATGGAATTGAAAGCAAATTATTGAATTGGTTAGGAGATTAATTAGACAGTAGAATCATAGAATCATAGAAGTTACAACATGGAAACAGGCCCTTCGGCCCAACATGTCCATGTCGCCCAGTTTATACCACTAAGCTAGTCCCAATTGCCTGCACTTGGCCCATATCCCTCTATACTCATCTTACCCATGTAACTGTCCAAATGCTTTTTAAAAGACAAAATTGTACCCGCCTCTACTACTGCCTCTGGCAGCTCGTTCCAGACACTCACCACCCTTTGAGTGAAAAAATTGCCCCTCTGGACCCTTTTGTATCTCTCCCCTCTCACCTTAAATCTGTGCCCCCTCGTTATAGACTCCCCTAGCTTTGGGAAAAGATTTTGACTATCGACCTTATCTATGCCCCTCATTATTTTATAGGCTTCTTTAAGATCACCCCTAAACCTCCTACTCTCCAGGGAAAAAAGTCTCAGTCTATCCAACCTCTCCCTATAAGTCAAACCATCAAGTCCCGGTAGCATCCTAGTAAATCTTTTCTGCACTCTTTCTAGTTTAATAATATCCTTTCTATAATAGGGTGACCAGAACTGTACACAGTATTCCAAGTGTGGCCTTATTAATGTCTTGTACAACTTCAACAAGACATCCCAACTCCTGTATTCAATGTTCTGACCAATGAAACCAAGCATGCTGAATGCCTTCTTCACCACCCTATCCACCTGTGACTCCACTTTCAAGGAGCTATGAATCTGTACTCCCAGAAGATGGAGTGTAGGGCTAATGGGTATTACTCAAATTGGAAGGGAATAATGAAATCCACAAGGATCGGTGCTGGGGCCGTGACTATTCACTATATTTATTAATGATTTAGATAACACAACAGAGAGCCACATATCCAAGTTTGCCGATGACACAAAGATTGGAGGTGGAGTAAGTAGTGTAAACGGGAGCTTAAAATTACAGAGACATTGATTGATTAAGTGAATGGGCAAAACTGTGGCAGATGAATTTCAACGCAGGTTCGTGTGAGGTCATCCATTTTGGTCCAAATAAAGAATAGACCTGAGTATTTTTTAAATGGTGAAAAGCTCAGAACAGTGGAGGACCAGAGATTTAGGGGTCCGTGAACACAGATCACTAAAATGTAGTGGTCAGGTACAAAATATAATCAAAAAGGCGAATGGAATGTTCGCCTTTATAACCAGAGGGATAGAATATAATGGGGAAGAAGTTTTGCTACAGCTGTACAAAGCCCTGGGTAGACCACATCTGGAGGACTGGGTACAGTTCTGGGCACCGCATCTTACAGAGGATATATTGGCCTTGGAGGGAGAGCAGTGTAGATTCACCAGAATGTTACCAGGGCTCCAGGGGTTAGATTATGAGGAGAGATTACATAAACTAGGCTTGTATTCCCTGGAATATAGAAGATTAAGGGGTGATTTGATTGAGGTTTTTAGGATTTTGAAAGGAATTGATAGGGTTGATAGAGAGAAACAGGTACTGCTGGTGAGAGAGTCTGGGACAAAGGGACATAACCTTAATACAAAGGGTGGGAGGCGTGTGGAACTCTCTCCCACAGAAAGCAGTAGGCGCTAGCTCAATTCACAATTTTCAATCTGAGATCGGTAGATTTTTGCTGGCTACGGGTATTAAGGGATCTGGAATCAAGGTGGGTGGATGGGGTTAGGATACAGATCAGCCATGATCTCATTCAATAGCAGAACAGGCTGGAGGGGCTGAATGGCCTCCTCCTGTTCCTATGTTCCACTCTTGTTGAGTTGAGCACATTCTCACTTTCAGATCTTGTAATAAGGTGGATTATTAAACGGTGTAAAGAGGGGATTGGGTCCTAAATCAGGGCAAATCCAGGGCTCAGAAAACTGAGTCTCATTCCCATTTCCTTTGCTGGTGATTGAGAATTGGAAATGTGGAGATCTCTCCCCCCTCCCCCGGGCCCTGTCCTGTGACCATGGATCAGACTGTGCGGGAGCCCGCATTAATACCCGATATCATCACTTCATTTTCCGCACCGTTATCTTCACCCAGGAGCAAATCCCAGCTCCCGGCTCCCCGCCGACTCCAGCCTGATCTCGGACCCTCGACACCGGGCAATGTTCCAGTCTCTCTCCGTCCCTCTCCCCCCGCCCCCCCCGCCCCCCAAATAAACACACAGGCCGAGCCGAGCGGGGACACAGCACCGGGCTTTTAAAAAGTGAACGCTTGAGGCCTTTTTCTTTTCATATTAGTCTCTCACTCACTCTCTCTCTCCACCTCTCTCTCACTCACTCTCTCTCTCCATCTCTCTCTCACTCACTCTCTCTCTCCACCTCTCTCTCACTCACTCTCTCTCTCCACCTCTCTCTCACTCACTCTCTCTCTCCACCTCTCTCTCACTCACTCTCTCTCTCCATCTCTCTCTCACTCACTCTCTCTCTCCACCTCTCTCTCACTCACTCTCTCTCTCCATCTCTCTCTCACTCACTCTCTCTCTCCACCTCTCTCTCACTCACTCTCTCTCTCCACCTCTCTCTCACTCACTCTCTCTCTCCACCTCTCTCTCACTCACTCTCTCTCTCCATCTCTCTCTCACTCACTCTCTCTCTCCACCTCTCTCTCACTCACTCTCTCTCTCCATCTCTCTCTCACTCACTCTCTCTCTCCACCTCTCTCTCACTCACTCTCTCTCTCCATCTCTCTCTCACTCACTCTCTCTCTCCACCTCTCTCTCACTCACTCTCTCTCTCCACCTCTCTCTCACTCACTCTCTCTCTCCACCTCTCTCTCACTCACTCTCTCTCTCCATCTCTCTCTCACTCACTCTCTCTCTCCATCTCTCTCTCACTCACTCTCTCTCCATCTCTCTCTCACTCACTCTCTCTCTCCATCTCTCTCTCACTCAGTCTCTCTCTCCACCTCTCTCTCACTCACTCTCTCTCTCCATTTCTCTCGCACTCACTCTCTCTCTCCATCTCTCTCTCACTCACTCTCTCTCTCCATCTCTCTCTCACTCACTCTCTCTCTCCATCTCTCTCTCACTCACTCTCTCTCTCCATCTCTCTCTCACTCACTCTCTCTCTCCATCTCTCTCTCTCTCCATCGCTCTCTCACTCACTCTCTCTCTCCACCTCTCTCTCACTCACTCTCTCTCTCCATCTCTCTCACTCACTCTCTCTCTCCATCTCTCTCTCACTCACTCTCTCTCTCCATCTCTCTCTCACTCACTCTCTCTCTCCACCTCTCTCTCACTCACTCTCTCTCTCCATCTCTCTCGCACTCACTCTCTCTCTCCATCTCTCTCTCACTCACTCTCTCTCTCCATCTCTCTCTAACTCACTCTCTCTCTCCATCTCTCTCTCACTCACTCTCTCTCTCCATCTCTCTCTCACTCACTCTCTCTCTCCATCTCTCTCTCACTCACTCTCTCTCTCCATCTCTCTCTCACTCACTCTCTCTCTCCACCTCTCTCTCACTCACTCTCTCTCTCCATCTCTCTCGCACTCACTCTCTCTCTCCATCTCTCTCTCACTCACTCTCTCTCTCCATCTCTCTCTCACTCACT